>NW_025335648.1:0-4269 GCF_004798865.1 Varanus komodoensis
TCACTCCAGAAACGGAAGATGGAGAGCATTTCATCAGGACTATGGCAGCGGAGTTCACCAGGAATGGCCTTTGTGTTGTCTTCACACTCAGCATCCCTAGGTTATTTAAATCACTCATAGATTTGGCTTCATCTCTCAAGTCAGTACACGTCAATGTTTTTGTTTACAAGGAAGAAAACAGGTCCTTCTTCACTGGAATATTCCTCATACAAGAGTACAGCCATCTCTTTCTGCAGAATACATCTGGGAATATCTGGATCACAACAGCTGTGTGGGACTTCAGCGTTGAGTTGATGCAAAGGGGGATACCTTCTCCACCTGTCTACAGCATCTTTTCTTTCCTCTTACCACCAAAACAGGGGATACAATCTGAAGATTTTGTGTTCTTTTCCTCTTTTCTGGAAGAGTTCAAGGAGAACGCCCCAAAGTGCTCCTATGCAAAAAAATGCCTTTTCTGTGAAAGGCTCGAGGAGGTGTGCCAAGACAGAGCACCTGGCATCTCTTTCCCAGAAGGACAAGGCGAGGATCCTGGCTCAAGACAACCACCTCATTTACGACAGTGTCCAGGCCGTTGTCCGGGCCTTGGATGCAGCATATTCCTCCAGAGCCATGAGGACTGTGCTGCAGGGGAGAGACGCTCAGCCTGTTGAGCAGATGCAGCCATGGCAGGTATTCCCTTTCCCATACAAATACTGGGACAAGCAGGTGCACCATTTCAGAATGACTATTCCATTTGGAAAATAAGGATTGTTTGCCTCCCACAGATTCCCTCCCAATATTCCAGGTAGTTGGATATTATGAACCTTTTTAGGGTCCATATATGGACCTATTATGGACCTAACCCCATACTCGCATTTTTGCAATGTTCTGCCAAATGAGCCATAGTTCCTCTAAGTCCAGTTTAACCACAGGATATGAGCATCATACTGGTGGGGTGCAACCACATCAGCACTATCCTTCCTGGAAGTGAGTCGTGGAAGCCATTCTTGGAGACTGCAGCCTCTGCAATGTCATTCTTAGAGACTGTGACCTTTTATCTTTAATAGAAGAAAAGGAAGCCAAAAACAGACCTCCTAAGAATCAGAAATGAGGGACGGTGAGATGAATCATAGAACAAAATAGCGGAGTTGGAAGAGGTCTTGCTGGATACCAATTTTCAGCATCCTGTTCAAATGACTGTGCAGTTTAGCCTTGCATGTGTCTAGTATGGGGTAGCCCATATCTTCTCCAGGCAACTGCTTCCACTGCCATATTGCTATGAGAGTGAGGAAAATTTTCCTGGTATGTAGTCTGAACCTGGCTTCTTGCAACTAGATTATTCTATGTCCTACACTCTCGGTTGAGCTAGAGGAGATTTTGACATTCCTCATTTAGGGGGATATCATATTTATTTATTTTTATTTTTATTTATTTTGAGACTTCTATGCCACCCCATTCGCCGAAGCCTCGGGGTGGCTCACAACCCTAAATAAATAGAATCCTATAAAACAATATAAAGTCACCCTGGCCAAAAAATAAAATAAATAAATAATATTAACAATTAAAATAACGTTTGAATAAAAAGGTCTTCACCTGGCACTGAAAAACAAATAACAACGGTGCCAGGCAGACCTCTCCGGGGAACGCATTCCATAGATTGGGCGCCACCGCAGAGAAAGCCCTCCTCTGAGTACTCACCCTACTAATTTCCTTCAAGGAGGGTTCCCGGAGAAGGGCCTCTCCCGCAGATCTCAAGGGGTGGGCTGGCATATATGGACGTAAGTGCTCCTTCAGGTAACCATATCCCCCTTCAATCTTCCCACCTCAAGCCTGATCATGCCCAGTTCTTTCAGTCTCTTCACACAGGACTTTGTTTCTACTCGCTGGATCATAGTCATTGCTCTCCTCCTTTTCCAATTGCTCTGCATCTTTTTAAAACTCTGGTGCCCAGAGCTGGACACAGTGTGCCAGATGAGGCTGGACTAGTGAAGAGTTGAGGGAACTAGTACTTCATATTTCCACTAATGCATTCCAAAATGGCATTTGTCATTTTGTATCTACATCACATCTTGGCTTTTTGTCCACAAAAACTCCAAGGTCTTCTCAGTTTTCAGATCAGTTGAGCCATGTATTCCTCATCTTGTATGAATGCATTTGGTTTCTTTCTCCTAGGCAGAGAAGTAGGCACTTGCCCCTACTGAATCTCATTCAGTGGCTTTTATCCCTGAGTTCAAGCTGATCATTTATTGACTCTTATTAATCCCTGCATTTTCTTTGAGGTGTGTGCAGACTGATTTTGGAATATTTTGCTGCAGAATTTGTTCAGGGATTAATTTAAGACTAACTTGTCTGTAATCCCCCCCACCCCCACCCCAATGCTTATGTCAAATGCTACAGGAACTAGGTGTTCCAGTTGAGGTTCAGAATTGAGGTCCAGTTGAGGTTCCAGTTGCAGTAATTACACACCACATAGGCAGCATGGATGCTCTGAAAATGGTCTCTTGGGGCTAATGGATGGTATCTCCTCTGCTATTCAGCTTGCACCATTCCTGAGAAGCCCCCATTTGTACAACACCTCCACCACGGAGAGCATGAATATGGATGAGAATGGAGACCCAGTGGTTGGCTTTGACATCGTGAACTGGATGGTCCTTCCCAACCGCTCTGTGATTAGGCAGAGAGTAGGCAAGATAGAACGACATGGGGCTCCGGTCCTCAATTTCACCATGGAGCTGGATGCTACAGGGTGGCCCATGTGGCTCCACCAGGTAATCAAAATCAGGGGTTGGGTCCACCAGGCTGGCCACCTGCTGCTTGTGGCCTGCTCTGCAGGGGGCTATCTTGCAAATGTCACTGGGAGTCCTGTAAGAGTGGGAGCTTCTGTCCCTGACCCTTCACCCATCCAGGCCCATACAAACCCCTGTACCTCTGTCTGGTGACGGGCAATTGCTTTCCTTCCCTGCCTGGCCATGCCAGGGATGGATGCAGTGCTTTCAACAAGCAAGGCTCCAATTCAGCTGCTGAACAAAGCAGCCAGTTTCTGTGCAGGGCCCTGGTGCCCTGGTGCACCAAAGTCATATAGAGTCTGGAACCTGCAGCATCCTCCCTCATCTGGATTTTACCCCTGTTTAATCATAAGACTGGGAGCTGGTGACTGACCTAGTATGGACCAGTGAGCTCCGAGGTTGAAATGGCCCCTGTAACTGCCCCTCGGCATTTCTGTCCAGGACTGCAAGCACCACACTCCACTGGCAACCAGGCATGTGCTTCGCTGGGAGGGAATGTTCTGCAGGATTGGAAAAAACATTCACCTGCAACTTCCCTTCATGCAGCGACACTTTCCTTGTCTCCTCTGGATGCACACTCAGGGCCTGCTATCCCACATGTGTGCAAACATTCATAGCCAGTGGCTCATCCAGCCAAGGCCCATCTCGTCCAGCATGTCTTTATCTTTGCTGGTCTCACGCTCCCCTCAGGCAGTCACTGGCTGGCCATGAGTGCTGCAGAAGGCTCTGGAGAGAGCTCAGAGGGCCTCCTCCAGTGCGGTGGAATCCTCAGGACTGGACACCCCTAGTGGAGACAAAGCTTCCTGCCAAGTGCCACTCCCAGTCACATCAAACAGCTGCAGGAAAAACAAGAAGAGTCCTTACAGTTTTCTTCATTCCGTGCCATGAGAAGTAGGAATAGAAGGTACAGCAGCACATGGTGAAAAATGCACACCCTGGTGCTGGTCAAAACTTAGAGAGAGACAGAAAGAGAGAGAGAAGAGGAGGCTCTAAGAACTACCCAAGCTTTAGGGAAAAGAAGGATCCCACAGATACAGCTTCCAACTGGTGAAAAAAGTAGGGCTACCACATGCCTAATGAGAAAATTATTGTAGCTCCCAGATGCCCAAAATGCCTGTGGATCTCAAAGACCACTCTGGTCCAGCAGAAAGCCTCTCCAATCAAACACTTGGGAGCTTGAAGATGAATGATCTGTTCATCTTTAAAGAGCTACCAGGATCTTGTGCTGTACAAAACAAGCGAGGACAGGTGCCTGCCCTGAGGCGGTTACAATGTCACTAACACAAAGAGGAAACAAAGGAGCAAGTGAATGTCAAAGGAAGAGTCATGATATTCCATTGTTCAGCTACAGGTGGATTGTCTGGGCTGAAGGACAAAAGGTGCATTTGTCCACAGCTACACTCATCCAGCACATGTCCGCTTGTGCCCCCTTCTCCTTCTGCTCAGCCGCTGCCCCGTTCCCAGTGTGTGGAGAGCTGCCATCCTGGATTCATGAGGGTGCCTC
>NW_025335648.1:5253-6484 GCF_004798865.1 Varanus komodoensis
GGATCTTCATTAAATTCCTGGAAACCCCAATTGTCAAGGCCAACAACTGGGGCCTCTCCTACATCCTCCTCATCTCCCTGCTGCTGTGCTTCTTGTGCTCCTTCCTCTTCATTGGCCAACCAACAAAAGAGACCTGCCTTCTCCGAAAAATGACCTTCAGCACTATCTTCTCAGTTGCTGTCTCCTCTCTTTTTGCAAAAACCATCACTGTGGTGCTGGCCTTCCTGGCCACCAAGCCAGGAAACTGTGTGAGGAGGTGGCTGGGGAAAGGGCTGGCCAATGCCATAGTCATTTCCTGTTCCACTTCACAAATAGTTATCTGTGCTGTCTGGTTGGGTATTTCTTCCCCCTTTCCTGAGGCTGACTTGCACTCCCAGCCTGGACACAACATCCTGCAGTGCAATGAAGGCTCTGTGGCCATGTTCTACTCTGCCCTCAGCTACATGGGCTTCCTGGTGGCTGTCTGCTTCACAGTGGCCTTCCTGGCCAGGAAGCTGCCCGGGGCATTCAATGAGGCCAAACTGATCACCTTCAGCTTGTTGGTCTTCTGCAACGTCTGGGTGTCCTTTGTCCCCACCTATCTTAGCATGAGGGGGAAGTACATGGTGGCTGTGCAGATTTTCTCAATCTTGGCCTCTGGTGCAGGGTTGCTGAGCTGCATCTTCTTCCCAAAGTGCTACAATATTCTACTGAGACCTTCTCTGAATACAAAGGAGCATTTAAGCATGAACATGAAAGCTAGTAGCTGATTTTCTTGGAACAGTCCACCAGAAGGATTCTTGTGGAAGCATCTGCCTTCCCCAACATCGAAATATTTCCCTTCCCTTCGTTACATGATTATATTCACCTGGGTTCACTCATGATTTCCTTAAAGTTCAAAATGTGGCCCAGGTGTACCTTAGGGAGAATCAAGTGGTTTCCATGCCAGCATGTTTTCCACCCTCTATTTTCCATCCTCCTGCTGTAGATATGTCTCGCATCAGCCAGGAGGATTCTCACACTTTTCTCGGGCCTGTCTTAATCTTTTTCTTCATGTGCTCTGTCCTCCCCCTATTGGCCAGAGTCCTACAAAGCTGGCCCTGAAATTCCATCCCACACTGGATGTTTAGTGCAGATTTTGGATCTTTCACTCTTTTCAGGGTACTCCAGTAGCTGCATCTTCTTGTCTGTGTGCAAAGGGGAAACACTTGGTGGCCATGAGGATAGTCTCTTCTTCCGCTCAACCCCTTTG
>NW_025335648.1:7406-11673 GCF_004798865.1 Varanus komodoensis
AGCCTATCCTTGAACTCCCTCACCAATGGGGCTTCAACCACCTCCTGTGGAAGCCAATTCCATACCCTCGGGGTCCTGAGAGTCAGGAAGTAGTTCCGGGAATCTGGATTGAAGCTTGGTTCCTTGAGCTTTGCTCTGTTGCAGTGCATCCTGCCCTCCTCTGCATGGGAGAACAGGTCTCTACCCATCTCTGTGTGACACCTCCTCACATGCCTGTATGTCGCCAAGAGATCCCCCCTGAGTCTCCTCTTCTCCAGAATGAAAAGATCCAGTTCCCTCAGTCTCGCCTCATATGGCTTTCCCTGCAAACCAGCCACCAACCTTGTGGACCTATGCTGCACTGACTCTAACCTGGCTATATCCTTCCTGTAACAAAGGGTCCAAAACTGAACACAATACTCGAGTAGCAGGCACACCAGATTCAGATAGAGTGGTAGTAATACCTCTCTCAATATAGAAGCCATGCTTTGCAACCAGGGTGGTGTTCACTTTCTTGACCACTGCAAGACACTGCTGACTCACATTTAGTCTGCAGTCAACCAGCACCCCGAGATCCCTTTCACAGCTTCTGCTATCCAGGCACTTGTCCCCTAACCTGTACTGATGACATCCATTCCCATGCCCCAAGTGCAAGACCTTGCACTCATCGACATTGAAAACCATCCTGATCCTTCCTGCCCATTTTCATAGTCCTTCCAGATCCTTTTGGACATAGATTCTGTCCAGACTCATCTCACCCAACATTGCCTGGACATAGCTTCCCACCACCCACTCCAGAAACTCACCCTGGAACTGAGTATTTGCCCCTGGTCATATCTTGCTGCAATCTTTGGATTTAGGGAATGTCTTTCAAGTGCCTTCCTCAGGATAGGACCCTTCCTCTCCCAGGGAAGCAGCAGACACCTCCCTGGCCAGCCAGATATCCTCCCTCCCTCTGCATATTCTGATTGTCCCGGGGGGGTGGGGAGGACTGGAAGAGAGGCAGCCGCATGAAGCCACATGGACACTCTATGAAGCCGCTGAGGGATGCCAGCAGCAGCAGGGCAGGAGGCCCCTCCTTGTGCAGGTGCTGTCTGTGCAGTGGGTAGCAGGAGCCATCAGAGGAGCCGCTTCGCTGAGAAAGAGTTTGGGGGCTTGGGGCCAGTCCCTTTTGCTGGGATGCTGGGAGGAAAGACACTTCCCAGTTGAACCTTGCCAGCTTCCTCTAAGAGGAGACAGAAGCCCTGCAACTGCAGGGTGGTGCAATCATATTGTGAAGTTCCTGGAGGAAGCTGGGCAGCTAAAGGGGGCAACTGCAGATGGACGGGGTGTCCCATTTGGGGCTGATCCAGCATGTTACTTCTCCTCTTGCCTTCCCTCATGGAACCCCCTCTTATTTTGCCCAAGGGTTCCCACCTAAACCCTCCCTTTCCTGTCCTGTCCCTCCTTCCCTCCTGTTTGGAGGGTCCCTCTGACCCAAAAAGCAGTCCCCCTGGGTAAAGCACCAATACTCCTGGTGATGGACCTTCTCCCAAAAGGTCAGATGGGGGAGAAGAAGAGAAGTGGGGAGGGGAGAGACTCTGGGGGCTGCTGTGTCTCTTTCCACCAGCCCTCCCTGAGACTTGGGGACCTCCTGGGTTCCCCTTTTCTCTCCACAGAGTGCCCCCTCCTTGCACATGAGGTAATCTTCAGTGAGACCTATTTGCAGCCTGCTTGGCTGTTGAGAGGAAGAAGGAGGTCCCTCTGCTAAGGTCCTTTCCCCTCCATGCTTCAATCCATCCATCCCCCTCCACACAGGGGGGCTTCTGCCTCCCTCCCAATCTAGGGAGCAGGGATGGTCCCATCAGTAGCACAAGCATCACTGGAATTATCCAGGCAGGCCCCATGGCACCAGCTGTCCCACAAGTGCTGGTAGAGAAAAGTGGCTTCTGCCTCAGAATGGAAACTTTGAATGGACTGATTAGGGGGTATTGCATGAAGTTCTGCTGGGATGTAATTAAGCCCCAATGGGAAATCTCTCTTCTGCAGTGTTATCAGTCTCTGGGCAGAGGCTCCCCTGGCATGACCCTAATGAGAAGACACATTTGCCCTGCTAAGTGGATCAGGGAGGCTTTGCATGTGTGTCCATGGGGTGAAAAGAACCCCAGTTCCTCCACTTGCCACACTGGGTGGGCTGCATCTGAGTGGGGGTTCCAGGGAAGAATCCGCATTTTAGGCAAGGGAGTGGCAAGAAGGATGATCCAGGGGCGGGAAACCAAGCTCTGTGTGGAAAGCTTGAAAGTACAGGCAATGTTCAGCCTCCAAAAGAGAAGACTGACGGGGGACTTTCTATAGGTACCTGGAAGGCTGTCACAAAGTTAAAGGACAGAGCCTCCTCTCCATCATCCCAAAGTGCAGGGCACGGAACAATGAACTCCATGTGCAAAAACCCGATTTAGGTGAGATACCAGAAAAAATCTGTGGCAGGGCAGTGTGAGAGTGGACCCAGTTTCCCCAAAAGGTCATGAGCTCTCCCGCATTAGAGGCAAATGGCTGGTCATCTGAGTGGGATGTAGTAAATTGGTGTCTTGCAACAGCAGGGGAGGGACGCGAAGGCCTGGCAGTGTCCAGCTCTTCCATTGCATGATTCTAGGATTCTGATCAGCCACTGTTCCTGCACACCTGGGCTGGCAGCAGGAGGAAACGGGGCTTCTTTCACACACCTTCTTGCCACACACACAGCACTTCCTCTCCCCTCTTTGCTGTCAAAAACTGATGTCAGGCTTGAAATTCAAGCCCAGCAACCTCTTAGGCTGGAACACAATGTATCCTTGCTTTTCCATGCTTGTATGAAAGCTGCCAGCTGACAGGCCCCTTTGGACATCCATGAATACTCACGTTGCAGCCCCAAATGCCAATCTTTCCCAATCCAAATCACATATCAACATCCAAGGAAACCGGAGGTAAGAAGAGATAGGCAGTTTTCAGAAAGTATCAGTGATGGGAGGAATTTTTATCCTATCTGCACAGTTGAGGAGTTCCACCCCTTTTCCTTTTTGCAACTCCTGCCCTGTTCCAAGAGTACTCGTGGGGTGCTAGGACCAGGGTACAAATCACCCCATTCCTTCTCCCTTGTTTTCCTCATTGCTCCTTCTTAATTGATCAGTGGTTTCATAAGAGCTGCATTGCTCCAGCTTCAATTGAGTGCCTTAATGTTGCCATACCTTGCATGCAGAAACAAGTTCTGAGTACATTTTGAGTTACAGCATTGACTCAAGGCAGCATTGCTTTTAGGAGGAAGTATAGGATTAAGGGAAATGCACATTGCCCGGACATGCATGAAATAAAATCTTTGGTGTTGATTTGTTTACTTCTTTGTTTATTGCAATCACTCAGTGTCAGGAGCAATCCAAGTATACAAAGATCTACATTTGCCAGAAGAATAATAAGAATAATCAGTGGGGGAGAGGGAGAAGTAGATGTATGCCCAGAGAGGCCTCTGAAGATCTCCTAATTAAATGGGTGCCATTTTTCACATTCATCATGAGAAGCCCCTTCCCGTTCAGGTCAGGCCTCAAGAAAATGATGTGCTATTTCAGGGGGGAGATGCAGCTCAGAAACCTAGCAGCAGAGGCCAAGATGCAGTGTAGGAAAGCAGATGGTCCAATGAGGCAAAGCTGAAGAACTGGTTTTAAGGTTGGATGTCAGGAAGCTCTTCCTGATGGCTGTGACCCCGGGGATATGGAATGGGCTTGCAGGAGAGGGTATGGGCCCTATCAGTGTGGGTGTTCAAGGGAAGATGGACAAGGAAATGTTGTGGATTACTCCAGAATATTGAAGTGGAGCTAGGGTAATATTAAATGGACTGGGAAGCTGCTTTTGATTCACTACATTCCTCTGCCAATCTTGTAGATTTTGACTTCACCACAGCATTTCTTGAAATCCGGATCAAAAATCTGATGAGGACACTGCAGGGCTCAGTCCTGCACCCAGGATTCTTCAATGTTTTGATTAAAGCCGCAGAACAGAAGGTACAAGGAAAGCTGCTTAAATAAGCAGAAGACTCAAAACCAGCAGGATAACTAGTACCCCCAAAGACAAAGAAATTTCAAGGGGAATGTGACAGCTTGGAGAGCTGGACTGAAAGCAAAAGAATGAAATCGTGCAGGGATTGATATCTAGTTTTGCATGAAGTAAAAAGAAACCAATGCAGAGTTATCAGAAAGGAGGTCCTTGGCTGACCAGCTGACAAGAAAAAAAGGTCTGAGAAATTAATTCAAAAAATAATAAAAATGAAAACCTGCTGCAT
>NW_025335648.1:11696-13255 GCF_004798865.1 Varanus komodoensis
GTTAAATGCTCCTTCGTATTCATATCTGGCCGCAGTAGGATAATGTAGCACTTGGGGAGGAAGATGCAGCCCAGTAGCCCAGCACTGGAGGCCAAGATGGAGAAGACCTGCACGGCCACAGTGTACTTGCCTCTGGTGCTCAGGTAGGTGGGCACAAAGGAGACCCAGACGCTGCAGAAGACCAGCATGCTGAAGGTGATCAGTTTTGCCTCATTGAAGGACCCAGGGAGCTTCCTGGCCAGGAAAGCCACCATGAAGCAGACTGCAGACAGGAAGCCCATGTAGCCAAGGGCAGTGTAGAACATGGCCACAGAGCCTTCATTGCACTGCAGGATGATGAGTCCAGCCTCGGAGTACTTGTCAGAGTCAGGGAATGGTGGAGAGGTGGCCAGCCAGATGATGCAGAGGAGAACCTGGACACTGGAACACGAGATGACAATAGAGTTGGCCAGGCTCTTACCCAGCCATCCCCTCACCCTGTTGCCTGGCTTGGTGGCCAGGAAGGCCAGCACCACGGTGATTGTTTTGGCCAAGAGAGAAGAGATGGCCACTGAGAAGATGATGCTGAAGGTGGTTTGCCGGAGGAGGCAGGTGGCTTTCCTTGGCTGACCAATAAAGAGAAAGGCAGACAAAAAGGAGAGCAGGAGGGAAATGAAAAGTATGTAGGAGAGGTCCAGGTTGTTGGCTTTGACAATTGGAGTTTCGAGAAATTTAGTGAAGAGTCCCAGCATGAGTCCAGTTGTGAGGCAGAACAATAGGGCAGCACAAACCAGGGTGATCCCCAGAGGTTCTTGGAAGGTGAGGAAGGTGATGTCCTTGGGGATGCATCCATCTTGGTCCTTGTTTGGGTGTTGATCTTCTGGGCACCTGCTGCACTGCTCTGCATCTGCAATGAATGGAATGCACACTTCCCTTCCAGATCCACTAGCAAAACATTAAGCATGGAGGGCTCCCCGCTCGTGGGGCAGCAACTACACAGTGGCTGCTGAAGCAGGGAAGGAACGGGTGAAGTGCTGAAAGCTTCTGTTCCCCAGGCAGCATGCAGTAGCCACAGGATAAATCTTTTAGTTCAGATGGGATGCTGACCAGACTGCCACTGCTGAGGGAGCTTTAGCTGCTGGATGAGACAGAAATGTATGGACTGAACCTTTTCCCTCAGAGAGGACCTTTGAGAAGATGCAACTGGGATTTAATCTCACCCCCTGCAATGTGTGAAGACCGCAGTGTGCCACATGTTTTTCCTTTTCTGTCTCTTCATGTTGCTCTGAATCACAATGAGGGCCTTGGCTGCACAGCAGCCAAACACGGTAGAGATGCAAAAAACCGTTCCGCAGCTGGCCCTTGTCTCATTAGGAATGTTGGCAGTACAAAGGCTGTAGGGGGAAAATTTGGAGAAGGATTCTGCTGTTGATCGTTCCCTCTGAGCAATTCTCTCTGCCTTGAGGTGGACCATACGTCTTGCCTTTTCATATCCACGTGAGCCCTTGTTCTGATATCTTAGAATTCACCTGATTAGTGGACCTTTCTCTGAACATCTTTAGCCAAGCAAAATATGCCAT
>NW_025335648.1:13641-16833 GCF_004798865.1 Varanus komodoensis
CCAGAGAGCAGACCCTTCCCAAGGTTTGAGATCAGGTCCATAAAGAGAAAGTTGGTGGGGGTTGGGGTCCTTAATTTGTGTTTCAGTGAAAGCCCATCTTTGTCCTTCTGGAGCATCAGCCCCTGCCTGGGACCTCCCAGTGCTGCCTCCCCAAAGGATGCTCATTGTGGCCTGGCTGCTCAGGGCGCCCTTCCCCTCTCTCCTTACATATTTCTATGTCGACCCTGCGGGAATGGTAGCTTCAGGCTACCCCTCCTTGCTCTGAGGGAGTTCTGATGGGCAGTGCAAGGAAGAGCAGTCTGGTCTGATGATGGAGAGATGCTCTGTACTATGGGAAGAAATAGTTGGTTCCCCCACCTTGTTGATCTGTTTTGGCCACTCAGCAGCATCCTTGTCAATGGAAATTGTGAGGTCTCCTGCCCCCCGTCTTTCCAAGCTCCCAATTTTCTTTCTGAGCACTGAGAAATTGGGAAACACCACCCAGTGCATAATGTCCATGTCCGTGACCAGCTCCCCATTCTTGTCCCAGTGCGCCCCGTCGATGAGGGAAGCATTATAAAAGAGGTGGCTCTGCAGGAAAGGATGAAGCTAGCAGGGCAGAAGAAGCACCTCCTGTTAGTAGGCAGAAAACCTCATTCAGATCTCAGCTCACCCTCCACTCTCCCTGACCCCCAGCTTTGTCCACCTTCTCAGAGCCAGCACCAGGTCAACTGTGGGGTCAAAGGGGAACACACCCTTGGTATACTAACTGGGTCCGTTCCAGCTGGCCCAGTACTAAGAGACCTACTGATATGAATGGAGTCTCATGCTGTGAGTTGGCCAATAACCAGTGCAAGCTCCATACTTTTCACTCCCTCACTGGCAACTGGGGTCCCAGAAATTTAAGGCAAGGGTGTCTTCCCACAGAAAGATTCTGACAGACCCATGGGGGAGCTGGGAGAAAGGACCAGAGTGGAGGCCAGGGAGGGGCCTGGTAGGATAGGGAAGTTGTAAGGGGCCCAAGGGTCACCAGCTCCAACCCCTGCTCAAGGCAGGACTCCAAGTCACAGCATTCCTGACAAAGTTCTCTCCACCTCCATCTTGACTCCCTCCAGGCCAGGGGAGTCCAAGGCTACAGAAGGAGTAGAAGGGAACTTTCTGGATTGTGAATGGTGATGAGTGGGGTCCCCCAGAGCTCTGTTCAAGGACCTATCCTCTTCAACCTTTCCATCAAAGGGATTGACAAGTCTGCTGATCAAATACACAGGTGATACTAAAGTGGGGGAGCTGCTACCATTCAGGAGCAGGCACTCTGGATCCAGAAGGATCTTGATAGAGTATGGAAGTGGGTCAGGGACAACAGGATGGTGTCCACTGTGGATGAATGAAAGGTCTTGCACTTGGGGCATAGGAATGGGCATCATGAGTACAGTTTATTGGACAAGTAGCTGGAGAGCAGCAGTTGTGAAAGGGAATACAGGGTGCTGGCCACCACGTCTACCCAGTGCACAATGTCCAGTTCAGCGACCAGGATGGGTCATACTCACGGGGCTGCCAGGGTCATCCCCATCTTCATCAGGCCATGACCAGGTCACCAAGCAGCTTCAGAATAGACAGCCCTCCCAGTACACTAGCGGGGTCTCTTGCAGCTGCCCCAGTGCTGAAAGACCTCCTGCGCAGAACAGAGTCCTGCCGCTGCACTTTTTCACCAGTAAGGGGGGCGGGGGAGGCGTAAATGGAAGCAACAGCCACAGGGAACCTCCTCACTTATAAGTGCTTCGAAAGCCAAAAGAGGCTGCTGGCAGGATGGTGCCCAAGTGGAGGCCAGGACAGGCGGCAAAGAGGAGCACATACAAGGGCAATAGCCAGTATCGAACTGCTCTAACAGGCAGAAAGGTCCTGCAGTTGTGCAGCCAGGCTCTGGCAAAATTGGTCTGTGATTCTGTGTCCTGCACTCTGAGATTCCTGGGAAGAGACCCTATCCTCCTCTGGGTGATGGCCTTGGAAATGTGCGGTAGGTCTCTGGCTTCCACATGCTGCAGCAGGATGAGCAAGTCCCTTTTTGTGAAACCCAGAGAGCTGCTGCCAGCCGGTGTGCTTGCACTGTTGACCACAATGAAATTGTCTTTATTACTTTCCCTTATAGGGCAGAATTACATACGTACTTCTCTAGGAAGACAGGTAGGCAGATGCCTGAGCTTAGAAGACTGCACTTTGTGCCAGCTAACTGAAGCTCAGGCCAAGCCCAGAGATGCCAGATGATGTTTGCAAATGTACCATGTATCATATGGGAAAAGCAGTTCCCTGATATACCCTGAATCCAAACCATCTCATACTTTAAAAGTCACAACTGTTCTCTTAAATTCTGCCCAGGAACTCATATCTGGGAGCATTTTCCTTCTGGCACTGGTCCCATTTGCTCCTATCTGCTCTCTCAATCAGCCAAAACCAGCAATGTTGCCAAAGTATTGCAAAAAATAGAGGTGCTGCCTGTAATCTGGGCAGGAGAAGTCTTCCTTCTTTCCTGCCTGCCTTGCACCATTCCACATATCTGACTAGCAAGGGTGGGAGATCTTGTGAGATACCCCTCCTTTGGATGCACTGCATGTCATGGGAACAGCCTCTCAGTTCCAATACCCTGGGACGTGAAAGATCAGGAGCTGTGATAAATCTACTAAGGAACTGGGCACCTTATAGGTGTGTCTGTATTTTGAAGGCAGTTTCCACTGATCCCAACAGGGGTGCATCACAGACACAAGGACCTTCGCTCACTGGCACTCTGGGCCTCTCTGGCAGTGTCTGTCCAGGAAAAGTGCTGCGAGACAGAAGAAATGAGTTCCAAGTACAGCCAGGAGAACTGTGACGGAAAGGAAATACCTGCCAGGGCTGCAGCCCCTGAATGTCCAGCCTGTCTCCACCTCTCTGCCTTCTCCTCCTGGATGTGGACAAAGCAGCAGCATCCAGGGCTTGGGCAACGGCCAGGACACCCCTGTAAATGATGTGGCTGTCCAGAGACAGGATCCTCTCCATCCCCTCCTGGGAAAGGGCTCCCCAATCCTCCTTCTCCCAGCATCTCTTCTGGCCATTCACAGATAATGCCTGCTCTAAATAAGAACACTGAAATGCTTTCCCCACAAGTTGCCGAATAAAATATTTAAAGTTGGAAAAGGAGTGATCAATTTCCTTCTTTTCATTTTTCTGGATGAGAAAGGA
>NW_025335649.1:0-1580 GCF_004798865.1 Varanus komodoensis
TCTCTCTCTCTCTCTCTCTCTCCCCCTTTCATTGGAAGGTAGCTCAGTTCATATACCATCCCGCCTCCGATCATCCAAGGAATCTGAGCTGCCCAACGTAGGCTTTGCCTTCATCTCATCATGAAGAGCTGGGCCTGGCCGCAGATTGGTCTCTGACCCAAAGTCACTCACTGAGTTTCGTGGCTGAGTGGAGGCCAGAATCAAGTCTCACAGGCCCCGGGACACTCTGGCTCGCGTTCATCATACGAGGAGCACTCCTCCCAGAACTGTGCCAGCCCCAAGCTTGCCCTGGCAGCCTCCAATGCCCACAGTGATGGGGTGAGGGGCCAACCGCTGAGGGACAGTCCCAGGTCAATAGCCCAAGAGCCTACAAAGAGAACATTATTTCATGGAAGGTAGACGTGCTGGTCCAGCTAGGCTAATGCTGCTCAACACAACTTATTTTATGCTTATGATAATGATTACTTCTCGCTTCTTTATGTACACTAAGAATCACAACACACTCACTCTTAGGGATAGTTGGGAGGTATCTCCTGCACATGTCTGTTGTTAAAGAGGCTCATGTCATTATTTCTCAACGTACTCCAGCAGGTAGCACACCCACAGAATTGCCAGTGCTTGACCAAAAAAGGTATTAATATACCCCACCCCACTCCAGTAATTAGTCCTGCCCTCTCCAACAGGGGCTTGCTGAAGTGGGGGAAGAAACTGACCAGTGCCTTCCCAAGATGACAGTAAAACCTAAGATAGCAAATGTACATCATGATATTGATCTGGACTGGTGGAGAAAGTAAATTGCACAAATTGACTGTGCACAATGACAATAAACAAGCATTTGCAGAAAGCATTTGTAAATTTCACAGGTACACAGAATACATCTTTTCACAGTTTCAATGCAGAAATTGTTTCGAAAAGGATGGGTGACCAAAGAGGGATGGCAAGCTGGAAGCAATTCTCTTTTACAACAAAGAAGCTTTGAGCGGGATTGCGCTGCTATGGGCCAAGGGATGTGGGCAGGGAGCTGCTGGGTGGACATAAGGATACAAGGGCCTTGCAAACAAATGTGTGCCTTCACAAGAAGTGGTACACAATTTTTTCTAAGAAGAGCCCATTGGGTAACATACATGGTTTTAATTGCGCAGATAGGTTTCGGGACTGCTGGAGAAGTACGTAAGGAAGGAATCTTATTTATTTGTTTTCCTTGATTGCTTGGTTATTCAATCCATATTCTGTATTAACTTTATCCAAGGACTCTCTAAGTGGAATACGAAAGAAAAAGTGACCTTTTCTCTCCCTCTAATGGTCCTGAAAAACAGGCTCAATCTTGCAGTTGGTTTAGAAGAGAATATAGCTCCAAGGGTAAAGTGCGGACCTTTCTATTGCCTGGAAAGGTCCCTTTCATGATTCGAATGATATATTTCCATAGCATGTAGAAAGAAACTAGATTCAACTTATTTACTTTGTAGCATTGGAGGGATGAGGTACTGGTACACCCTGCCCTTCCTCTTTGCCATTCACGAGATCAATCAGGACGCAAGGCTCTTGCCCAACATCACCCTGGGCTACAGCATCTACGAGAA
>NW_025335649.1:2461-5212 GCF_004798865.1 Varanus komodoensis
AAGGGATTGCCAAACTGCTCCTGCATTTCAGATGGACGTGGATCGGCCTCATTGTTCCAGACAGTGATGATGGGAAGCGATTCATGAGCACCTTTGTACCGGTGGTCACCAGGAACAGCATTTGCATCGCCTTTGCACACATTATCTCACTTTCCCATTTGGGAAGAGGAAAGGAGAACATTGTCTTGAACCTGCTGGACACTCAAATCAAGGTAGTGGTTTGTCCTGCAGACACTCAGATCATTTTAACTCTAGGAACAGTGGCTCAGGCAGTTCTACGAATCATGAAGCCAACTGTAGGGAAAGTTTGGATTGCAACAGGTGTGTACGACCTCAGTGTGAGATTGTATTACAGACTGGTTGACCACCAGCACCCCCAAGTTCTCTTCTCTTTCTTAATTCATACAAACAAAAGGAGGCCTTATGACGATTTAGACATTCAGTTCTCCACTATCAAGCACTTTGGGGAGAGGGCATTTCATTGCTCCTATTCCAGGCAGGACCTCTCGGTGAAAGGTTGGAAAAGATGCTCTGAGAAAGAGAACTGGGAGAACCCACCCCAGCACATGATCACACAGGTTCTCTCCCAAGATTCCTCCAGCATTCACCATTCCCTTCGGGCTGTGGCACAGGCCCTAAATGCTGCACACTCATCCAGATCAAGCTGGATGGTGAGTGGAGACAGGCGGGCCTTCCAAAGAATACAGCCGTGGCAGGTATGTCTCCTCTTTCATTGTTACACATATGTATTACGCTGCTAAGTAGTAAATACAATTTTGAGTCATCGCATAATACGGTACTCCAAAACCCAGCAAGATGACCTGCAATAGCACATCCAGTTATGTGCTACGAACCCTAACCCTGGCAGTTGGAAGAAGGCAAAAACAGAGGCCTTGTTTACTGATCAGCTGAAGCTCTTTGTCAGTCCAAAGAGAACATGGAGCATGCCATGAAGTTTATTTGCAGTGTCAGATTGGCCCAGTTGCTGGCTGACAAACCACAATCCTCCTATCAGATTTGACAATGGGATTCCCAAGTACCTAGGGAAACCCTTTTATCCTACCCCTATGCAGTTCAGAAAGGCAAGCTTCCTTGTTGAGGGGCTGCAGTTAATTTTTTACAAATATGATCATCTGGTGTTACTGGAGAAGATATAAAAACAGCTACAATGATCTGCTGAAGGAATAGAGTTCATTAACATCCCTAAAGATTGCAGCTGCATTTTGAGTTGCCCTTGGAACTGGCAAATTGATGATTGATTCAATTGACTCCTGCCTTTCCTCAAAAATGGTGCTCAAGGTGGCTCAGAGATGCCCTGCAAGTCACTGCAACTATTACATAATGAAAACCAGTAAGTACAAACAGAATCACTCCTGCAAGACAAGGATTGTGCTTGTGAGCACATGGATAGGAGAGAGGGAGCTAACCAAGCCTCCTTTGGCGGGAGTTCCACAGCCTGGGAGTGGCCACCAAATAGCCCTCTCTGCACCTGCCACAAAGTGTAGCCTTCAAGGGGGCACTCTTAAAACAAGAACTGGGGATCCCCTTGGTGGAGAGGATGCATTTTCAGCTAACGTTGCCCCAGAGGGTTTGAGAGATCAGAACCAGCTTCCTGGCACTACCCAGGTTGACAATCTGACCACAGCATTCTGGACACTCTGAAGTTTTGGAAGACTTTTCTAGGCAGCGCCACATAGCACCTATTACAGAGACCCAGTGGGATGTTCCCAAGATTTGCATGAGCATGACCAAATCGGAAGGCTCTGGGAAAACACCCATTTGCTCCAGTAGCCTCGACGACATAAACTTCTTCCCATCAGAAAGGAACAGGAATCCAGATTCAGGGTAAGGGCCAAGAGAACGCCCACCCTGCAAATCTGAATCTCCAAGTGAAGGTTTAGTGCCAGCTCTTCCTCAACCATCTCAGCAAAGGTCAGTACATTTGCAACTTGCCTGCACTTAAACAGATCACAAGGGTCAAAAGAACATTCTTTTTTTAAAAAGTAAAAGTCATATTGCTGGCTCTTTTGAGCAAAATGGAGCAATGCCTACCCCCTAGGAAGCCCTAATCATTCCCTTAGCCACACCATTAGTCCCACCTTGATGGATCTCACTGGCCAAGAAGTGGCAGGACTAAGTACAAAACGGTGACCCTCATGCAACATCTAGCTAGACCGCTTCACCATCTCTATCTTTCTATAGAAAAGCAGTCCAACTAAACCCAGTGCCAGGGAAACTTGATGTAAAGGATGCAATTTTCTTCCAGTCTGTTCATCCAGACATAATGTGTGAATGAGGAATATGAGTTTGGCAGAAGTTCAAAAAGTTCATATCAAATGGTAAACAGATTTTCCTCTTTCCTGTGTGCTTCCAGCATCATATGTTTGTGAGAAACTTCCTGCTCTACAATGCTTCCACGGATGGAGCTTTCTTAGATGAGAATGGAGAACTGGCAGCTGACTTTGATATTGTCACCTGGGTTGCCTTTCCCAACAACTCCATAGCTCCAGTGGTGGTTGGGAGTGTAAAGAGAAGGTCCTCCACAGAGGTCGAGTTCACCATACACCAAAGCACCATTGCATGGCCCGGATGGTACAACAAGGTGGGGAACACGTGTTTCATTGACAGCCTGTTGCAATTTCTCTGCAGGCCATTCTATCTGTGTCTACTCGGGAGGATATTCCTTTAAGTTCAGTGGGGCTTGCTTGTGGGAAGCTGGGCGGAAGATTGCAGCCTTCAGCTCTTGTCCTG
>NW_025335649.1:8175-12439 GCF_004798865.1 Varanus komodoensis
GGCAGATCACCCTGAAATGTCACGAAGGCTCGGCTCTCATGTTCTATGCTGCCCTTGGCTACTTGGGCTTTCTGGCTGCTGTCTGTTTCCTGGTGGCCTTCCTAGCCAGGAAGCTGCCTGGGGCATTCAATGAGGCCAAACTCATCACCTTCAGCATGCTGGTCTTTTGCAGCGTGTGGCTGTCCTTTGTGCCGGCCTACCTGAGCACCAAAGGGAAATACATGGTGGCCGTGCAGATATTCTCCATCTTGGCTTCCGGTGCAGGCCTCCTGGGTTGCATCATCATTCCCAAATGCTGCATCATCCTACTGAGGCCACACCTGAATACAAAAGAGCATCTAACACTGAAGCTTAAGAATACATCTGATTCCCAGGACATAGATTTTCAAACATAAAGAACAATACAACCAACGCTGGTCCCGGAAAGTGAATTGTTTTCTTATGACATTCCCTATAATCTGTCTTTTCTTCAGTATGTATAACTAACAAAAGCATGTTTACATCATGATGAATGAACCAAGGAACTGGAACAACCTGAGGCCCCTTACCTTTAAAGAGCTCCCCACTCATAGCACCATGATCTGGGGATTGTGTCCATGCCAAACATTGTTGATGAAGGCTGTGCATCGAAAGCTGCATTCAGATCTGGTTTTTCTGCCTGGGAGCAGGATGACCTGGATGTCACATCTCACCTGCCACCCATGCCCCACTTTGGCCGCCCTTGCCGCTCTGACTCCAGGAGAGCAGTAGCAGTGGGTGCAGGACAAAGTCCCTTAGGGACATCTTATTCCTACTCTGGTGAGCCGGGGCTTAAGTCAAATCATTATAACTAGAGCTCCGTAGCCTATTAGAAAGTGTTAACTCTGCTATGTGTAAGCCTTTCAATGGACTAAGGTATAAAAAAGGATCCTGAGAAATGCTTGGCACATGCCATGATTTATTGGAAGCTTTGTTATTCTCGACTATTAAACTAAAAAAGAAAACCATCTTCTGTTGTGTTTTTGAGCCACACACACACCAGGCATGGTTCCTGAATGGAGTTCTGTACAAGGCATGTGGCTGTTGGGAGAAGCATTACACGTGAGCAACTTGTCCATTCCACACCACCAGAAAGCAAGATGTATGGAGGAGGACTGTTTTGACTTCCCCAGATCTGCATAAACTCCTCATAGTCAGGTTACTGCCTGCTAAGCTGTACACACTGAAATAGGACCAACTTCATGCCAGGCCACAAAATTAAATCACCCCCAATTTCCATTAGACACCAACTGAGTCTGTTTAGTTAAAGGCAACCCCAAAGGAAATAATGTGGAATGCTTTTAGAATAGAATGAAAATTAAATGAGTGTTTTAAACCTAATAGTTACGGTCACCTCAATCGTCCCCTGCTGACACTTGAAAAAACTGCACTGCTGAGTTGTGCAAATGTGTTTTTTACAGCTGCACCACTGTACATGGAACCACACATCCAGGGATGCTGCAGGAGTGCTCTTTGTTTCCCTGTGATTACCAAGATCGACGTGATTGTTCTGCTATGCATCAAAGCTCAAGGGATTCCTATTTCCAAAGTGGCCTTAGAAAGTGATGCAAATGGTCTCAAATGAAGAGCAACTCTTGGTGACTTATCAGGCTTGAGTCCAGCAAAGCTGCTGCATAATTATCCCCAGTGCATCTGGGAGCCTGGGATGGGATTTAGCGAAGGCACGGACTATGCCACTGCAAAGTTTTAGGTCACTCCATTCAAATCCGAGGCTATGCTGGGCTCCGTATTGATTAGCATCCTCTCTTCATCTGTGAGACCGTTTAATTGAGTGTTTCTGACAGTCCTGAAAGTGAGAGAGAGACTCTAGCAGAAATGGTGCTACTGCTACTGCTCCTTCTGCTGTCCCATTTCCCTTCTGCAGTGCTGAACATGAAATGCCCACTGAACCTGATAAGTCATGACAGCCACCCACTCAATTATTACAAGCCTGGAGAGTATGTGATTGGTGGGATCACATCTACAGCGAATACTGTATTTCAGCCCCACACCTTTTTTGTTCCTCCCTCCATCAGATTTGACTCGTGAGTTAAATGCTTTTACTTCACAAGAGAGGGAAATTTTGAGGTGGAGATAGAAACACATTCAAGTACTTTCTAACTAGTATTAACTTGGCCTCCCCAAATGCTGCACTTTACTGCATTCAGTTTCTTTCTTTCTTTCTTTCTTTCTTTCTTTCTTTCTTTCTTTCTTTCTCTGTATGGTAGCTCCATTCATACACCATACCCTTGCTCTTCCAAAGAACCTGGGAAGCCCCACATAGGCTTTGCCTTCATCTCATCATGGAGAGGTGGGTCTGGCCACAGATCAGTGTCTCAGTAAGTTTCGTGGCTGAGTGGGGACCAGAACCAGGTCCCACAGTTCCCAGTTCACTCTGGCTTTCGTCAATAATTCTGGGAGTACTCCTCCCAGAACCATGCCAGCCCCAAGCTTCTCGGGTAAACTCCACTGCCCAGAGTGATGGGGTGAGGGGCCAACCACTGAGGGACAGTCCCAGGTCCCACAGCCCAGGAGCCTGCAAAGAGAACATTACTTGATGGAAGGTAGGCTTGCTGGTCCAGCTAGGATAATGCTGCTCAGCACACCTTATTTTATTCTTATGATAAAGAATACTACTTCATTCTTTTTTACACTCTTAGGGATAGTCAGTGGGTGGGAAAACCTTCCCATGAATGTTGTTAAAGAAGCTCATTTTATTGTTTTTCAACTTACACCATGTGAGAAGTAGAAGATTACTGTGACTAACAAACTAGAACAGGTAAAGCTATGGATCACTTAGTGATTAATAAAGGTATTGTGATTAATGGACTAGAACGGGTAAAGCTATACTGATCACTTCATGATTAATAATAGTATTGTGACCAACACAAACTAATAGACTACAAGGTGTAATTGGCAGACATGGCATTAAACTTTCGTACTTAGAATCCAAGGTACGGCTGCGTAATAAGCTAATGCATATTAGTGGTGCCTCCTACTATGACTCTGAGGGTCATTAATGTGAACATGGGACGTATGAGCAGGCAGGGGTAACATACCAAGGGGCAGTATGATGAAGGCGGATGGGAAGAATGTGAACTCCCAGTATCCCACCAATGGGATAAAGGAGGCAGGGACTTTGTGCATGAAGTAGGTAATAAAAGGCTGTGTAAACTGCTCCCCAGTGCACTACCTTTGGGGTGAGTGCCCAGTCTGGCCAGAAAGTATTAAACTGTTGCTGCTTGGTACTTTGCCTCCTGTATCGTCATTCCTTGGATTCCATTCCTTACAACCAGCAGTTAGAACACGGATAGAACTATGGCTGCTTTACCAAAAGAAGTATTAATACACACACACCCTCGCCCAGTAATGATCCTGCCTTCTCCAACTGGGGCTTGCTGAAGGTTGGGAAAGAAACCAACAAGTGCCTTCTCAGGTTGTCATACAGGGAAAGATTCACAGTAAAACCTGGGATATCAATCGTACATCTGGATACTGATATGGACCGTTGAAGAAAGAAAATTGCAGCAAAGTGAATGTGCACAATGAAAATAAGCAGACTTCTGAAAAAACCATTTGTAAACTTCCCAGGAGCACAGAATAAATCTTTTCACAGTTTCAATGCAGAAATTGTTTTGAAAAGGACGGGTGACCAAAGAGGGATGGCAAGCTGGAAACAATTCTCCCTACAACAATACAGCTATGAGAGGGCTTCTGCTGGAATGGTCCAGGGGATGTGGGCAGGGAGCAGCAGGCTGGACATAGAGATATGAGGGCCTTGAAAACAAATGTGTATCTTCACCAAGAGGTGGTACACAAATTTATCTAAGAAGAGCCCATTTGGCAACATGCATGTTTTTAAATGTGCAGATAGGATTCAGGATTGCTAGAGAAGTAGGTGAGGAAGGAATTTTATTTATTTTCCTTGATTGCTTGTTTATTCAATCCATATTCTGCATTAATTAGTCCAAGGACTCTCTAAGTGGAATATGAAAGAATAAGCGACCTTTTCTCAACCTCTTATGGTCCTGAAAAACAAGGCTCAATCTTGCAGTTAGTCTCAAAGAGAATATAGCTCCAAGGGTAAAGTGCAGACATTACTAATACTTGGAAACACCCCTTTCACCATACAAATGATATGTTTCCATGGCGTGTGGAAAGAAACTAGATCCCACTTATTTACATTGTAGCATTGGAGAGATGAGGTACTGGTACATCCTGCCCTTCCTCTTTGCCATTCACGAGA
>NW_025335649.1:12497-15868 GCF_004798865.1 Varanus komodoensis
ATTTCCAAGTGGGAATGACGTATGAGGCCCTGCTGGACCTGCTGACTAGCGGCCAGCAGAATATTCCCAACTACAGCTGTGGAAGACAGAATGACCTGCTGGCAGTTCTTGAAGGGGCTGACACCGAAATCTCCAGCAAGATTACAGACATCTTGGGCACCTACAAAATCCCACAGGTATGAATGGGTTAGGATAAGCAGAGTCTAATTGCACTTCTCAGTTGCTCTATAGAAACCAGTTTCAACTCAATAAAGCTCAGGCTAACACAGTCGAAATGATCATCATTCATAGCACTGTTACCTTATCCCATTTCCTAGATAGGCCATTCCAGGTAAAGAGGTGTCTGTTTATGAGCAACCTGCAGAAGATTCCAGCTGCTCAGAACACGGGAGCACGGGAAGCAGTCAAGCATCAAAGAAAAACAGATCCTGCCACATGTATTTTGCTACATGTGGCCTTATTGGCCAGGAAAAACCTGAATCCCTTTTTAACCCCTGACCAGAATTTCAGCAAACCAATTGAAGTGACAGCGTTTTGACAATTCCAAATTACACACAGCTGTAGTTTTCACCAAACTTTGAAATACATGATCAGCTGAGTTACAGGCTTTACTAGAAAAGATGGCTTCTTTTAAGGTGACTTTTTAAGTTGGGATGCATGACCATCTCTCTCGGCTTGCTCTCGCCTACCCCTCTTTCACACACACACAGAAACAAAATGGACATTTCTATTTCCGGGCTGGCTTGTCTAATTTTTGCAGAAATACCTGCCTATTCAATCTCGCTTCTCCTTCCTAGGTTGGCTATGGGATAGTTAGTCATGCTCCAAAGGAGAGACGCGACTTCCCCTTCTTTTACCGCATGGTCCCCAAACAAGAAGCCCCCTATGAAGGGATTGCCAAACTGCTCCTGCATTTCAGATGGACATGGATTGGGCTCATTGCTCCAGACAATGACCATGGGAAGAGATTCATGAGCACTTTTGTACCTGTGGTCACCAGGAACAGCATTTGCATCGCCTTTGCACACATTATCTCCATGCAGTTTTTGAGAAGAGTAAAGGAGAAGCTGATCTTGAACTTACTGGACAGTAAAGTCAAGGTAGTGGCTTTTCCAGCAGACTCTCAGGTCATGATAACTCTTGGAACGCTGATGCAGGCACTCCTACAAATGAAATGGGCTACTGCAGGAAAACTTTGGATTGCAACAGGTGTGTACGACCTCAGTGTGAGATTGTATTACAGACTGGTTGATCACCAGCACCCCCAAGTTCTCTTGTCCTTCATAATCCATACAAACAAAAGGACGCCATATGATAATTTTGACACCCTGTTCTCTGGCATCAAGCACTTTGGGGAGAGAGCATTTCATTGTTCCTATTCCAGGCAGAACCGCTCAGTGAAAGGTTGGAAAAGGTGCTCTGAGAAGGAGAACTTTGAGAACCTGACCCAGCACATGATCACACAGATTCTGTCTCAAGATTCCTCCAGCATTCACCATTCCCTTCGGGCTGTGGCACAGGCCCTAAATGCTGCACACTCATCCAGATCAAGCTTGAAGGTGAGTGGAGACAGGGGGGCCTTCCAAAGAATACATCCATGGCAGGTATGTCTCCTCTTTCATTGTAACAAATATTTATTACACTGCTAAGTAGTAAATTCAATTGAGTCATCCCATAACACGATACTCCATAAACCAGCAAGATGACATGCAATAGTACATCCAGTTAGATGTGATATTGCACATCTAGCCCCAACCCTAACCTGAATCCCAGCAGTTGAATGAAGGCAAGAATAGAAGGCCTGTTTACTGACCAGATGAAGCTTATTGTTTGTCCAAAAGAGAACATGGAACAAACCATGACTTTATTTCCACAGCTGGATTGACTGTGGTGCTGGCTGTCAATCCACATTCTTGCTATCAGATTTGGCCTTCCTCTGGATTGGTCCACACTCAGTCTTCATGTAGTATTGGAAGAAAACCCTGCTTGAGAAGTGCATGTTTTAATATCCATGTTTTCATGCTTTATCCTTTAACTATTTTACTTATGGATTTGCAAAACATTATTACAATTGTTACAATTCTTAATATGTAACAATTCTAAACTGATTTTGCTATTTGTGGTTATTTAGCTTACTATCTAAAGAAGAATCAATGAGAATAAAATGGAAGGGTGGTCCCAAGACACTCATTAAGGATCTGGTTTTATGCAGTTAGACCACTTTACAAACTTGTGCAAGGAAAATGCACTCCATACAAAAGCAGTCGAACTAAACACAGGGCTGGGGAAACCTGATGTAAAGGATAAACTTTTCTTTCAGTCTATTCATCCAGACATTTCTGGAAATTGAATATGAGTTGGGAAGAATTGCTAAAGATTAAATCTATAAAAACTGAGGTCAAGCTTTGCAATATGATTTCCTCTTTCCTGTGTCCTTGCAGCAGCATCTATTCCTGAGAAACTTCCTGCTCTACAATGCTTCCACAGATGAAGTTTCCTTGGATGAGAATGGGGAGCTGGCTGCTGATTTTGATGTTGTAACCTGGGTTGCCTTTCCCAACAACTCCATAGCTCCAGTGGTGGTTGGGAGTGTAAAGGGACGGTCCTCCGCAGAGGTTGAGTTCATCATAGACCAGAGCACTATTGTGTGGCCCAGGTGGTTCAACAAGGTGGGCAACACTTCTTTCATTGTCAGCCTGTTGCTTGTGGG
Source organism: Varanus komodoensis (assembly GCF_004798865.1). Lineage (NCBI taxonomy): Eukaryota > Metazoa > Chordata > Lepidosauria > Squamata > Varanidae > Varanus > Varanus komodoensis. Next base: position 15,208 of record NW_025335649.1, read on the forward strand.
AAGGTGGCTGGAAGATTGCAGCCTCCAGCTCCCTTCCTTCATTACGCAATTTGCAATATTCTTAGAGCTTGTGATCCTTATAATAAGACTTATGACTCAGTAAAAGAATACACTCAATACAAAAAGGAAAGAGGAAATGAACTGTCAGCAGGTGAGGGTGCTACACTGGGCTTCCGCAGTCTGTTTGAGACTGAAAAAACCTGTGCAGCTTTGCAAGACTATTGGTGAAGCTGATACACAGGGACTACCCTTAGCAAGGGGACACATTCCTGACATCTATCAGACTACTCTCTGATTGCTACACCACTTCGCTGAACTGTTCTTCCCAGCAGTTCCACCAACCCAGAGCTTGCTTGCATTTCAGTTCTTGCTTTTCAACTGGCAATTAAAGCAGGCTGTTACAGCTTATTCAGTCATTTAGGCACAAACTTCAAGCAGATGCCACACAAGACCATGCCCAACATTTCCTACGCATGCTTCTGAGCCAAAGTAGGACTGCAGCCTTTCTGGCAAACTGACAGTGGCAGCTGAAAAGCTGACATGTGGCTTTGTTGGGACCCCATTGCAAGCAAACAGGAGGCTAAGAACCTGCAGTTGGAAAGATTTGGGGCCTTAATTTGTGCCAGGGGTTTTTGAGAAAGCCTTAGCACAAGAGGGCATC
>NW_025335649.1:18385-20512 GCF_004798865.1 Varanus komodoensis
GGCCTCCAGTGCAGGCCTCTTGGGTTGCATCTTCATGCCCAAATGCTACATTATCCTGCTGAGGCCACACCTGAATACAAAACAGCATCTAACCCTGAAGCTTAAAAATGCATCTGATTCCTAGGACATAGAATTTCAACTATAATGAAGAATACAACAAATGCTGGTCCCTGCAAGTGAATTGCGTTCACATGCCATTCTGTATTATCTGTCTTCTCTTTAATGTGTGTAGCTAAACAAAGCATGTGTACATCATGATGAATTAACCAAGGAACTGGAACAACCTGAGGTCCTTTCCTTTAAAGAGCTCCCCACTCATAGCACCATGATCTGGGGATTGTGTCCATGCCAAATATGTATTCAGACGGTGCATCGAATGCTCCATTCATATCCAGCTTCTGTGTCTCGAATTTTAGCAGGATGACATGGACGTCATGTCTCACCTGCCACGCTTGCCCGCCTTGGCTGCCCAGGCAGCTCTGCCTCCAGGAGAGCAGCAGCAGTGGGTGCAGGACAAAGTCTCTGAGGAACATCTTGTTTCTACTCTGGTGTGCTGGAGCAGAAGTATCCCATTGCAACTAGACCTCTGTAGCCTATCAGGAAGAGTTGACTGTGTTACGTGTGACCCATTAAATGGGCTGAGATATAAAATGGTATCCTGAGAAATGCTTCGGGCATGTCATACTGGAATGGTTGGTTGGCAGCCGGGTTATTCTCGAGGATGAAACTAAAAAAGAAAACCATCCCCTGTTGTGTTTCTTCGGCATACTCACTCCAGGACACGACCATCTGCTTAACTTACAGGCTCAGTCTGGGTCAGGGGGACTAGGCAACAGTCCTCTAAACCGTCCGCTAGCATTTAGGATACCAAATCAGGAGCTTGCGATTGCCCAGGTGGTAGTTGGAGCACAAGCCTGATCCAAGCCTTGTCTTTAAACACTTGGAATTCCAAAAGCATGTGTAGTGACAGTATGGTAAAACGGCATCAGCAAAAGCACATCATTACAGACTAAATGTGAAATGTGATACAGATGCCCCATTTGCTACCCACCAACCCACCAATACTACCTAAAATGTGTGGTTTGCCCCATTTTACAATGCACATGTGCCAAAGAGAAGGACCGTTGCCTTTTCTGTGATCTTCCTCCGCACGCTCACAGACCCCTGCCCCTGTGCCCCTTCGGAGTCATGCTCATTCCCTCTGTATGAACAGCTTAGAGTCAGATTAATGCCTGCTAAGCAGTCCACATTCAAATAAGACCAACACAGGCCATAATCTTAAATTACCTCCAATTTCCATTAGAATTCAACTGAGTCTATTTAGGTAAAGGTAAAGCCAAAGGAAATAATGTGGAATGCTTTTAGAATACAATGAACATTAAACGAACATTTTAAAACACATAGTTCAGGTCAGCCCCAGTATTCCTGGCTGATAATTGAAAAACCTGCACAGCTGAGTTGTGCAAATGTGTTTTTTCCAGCTGCACCACTGTGCATGGAACCTCACATTCAGGGATGCTGCAGGAGTGTTCGTTACTCCCGCATGACTATCAAGATCATTGCGATTAGTCAACTATGCAACAAAGCTCAAGGGATTCCTATTTCCAAAGTAGCTTTAGAAAGTGATGCAAATGGTCTCAAATGGAGAGCAACTCTTGGTGACATATCTGGCTTGAGTCCAGCAAAGCTGCCGCATAAATATCTCCAGTGCTTCCAGGAACCTGGAATGGGGTTAAGAGCAGACAGGGACTATGTCAGTGTGCAGTTTAAGGTCACCCCATCCAAATCTGAGGGCATGCTGGGCTCCATATTGATTTGAATCATTTCTTTGTGAGTCTGTCCAACTGAGTGCTCCTGACAGCCTTGAAAGAGAGACTCGGAGAGTCGAGCAGGCATGGTGCTACTCCTGCTGCTCATTCTGCTGCCCCATCTCCCTTCTGCAATGCTGAACAAGAAATGCCCATTGAACCTGATGAATGATGACAGCCACCCATTCAATTATTACAAGCCTGGAGAGTACATGATTGGTGGGATCACATCTACAGCAAATACTGTATTTCAGCCCTACAGCTTCTTTGTACCTCCCTCCGTCAGATTTCACTCGTAAGTGAAGACGTGCTGGGCTCC
>NW_025335649.1:20612-22175 GCF_004798865.1 Varanus komodoensis
AAATGCTCCACTTTGCAGCATTATCTCTCTCTCTCTCTCTCTCTCTCTCCCCCTTTCATTGGAAGGTAGTTCCGTTCATATACCATCCCCCCGATCATCCAAGGAATCTGAGCTGCCCAACGTAGGCTTTGCCTTCATCTCATCAGGAAGAGCTGGGCCTGGCCGCAGATTGGTCTCTGACCCAAAGTCACTCACTGAGTTTCGTGGCTGAGTGGAGGCCAGAATCAAGTCTCACAGGCCCCGGGACACTCTGGCTCGCGTTCATCATACGAGGAGCACTCCTCCCAGAACTGTGCCAGCCCCAAGCTTGCCCTGGCAGCCTCCAATGCCCACAGTGATGGGGTGAGGGGCCAACCACTGAGGGACAGTCCCAGGTCCCATAGCCCAAGAGCCTACAAAGAGAACATTATTTCATGGAAGGTAGACTTGCTGGTCCAGCTAGGCTAATGCTGCTCAACACAACTTATTTTATGCTTATGATAATGATTACTTCTCGCTTCTTTATGTACACTAAGAATCACAACACACTCACTCTTAGGGATAGTTGGGAGGTATCTCCTGCACATGTCTGTTGTTAAAGAGGCTCATGTCATTATTTCTCAACGTACTCCAGCAGGTAGCACACCCACAGAATTGCCAGTGCTTGACCAAAAAAGGTATTAATATACCCCACACCACTCCAGTAATTAGTCCTGCCCTCTCCAACAGGGGCTTGCTGAAGTGGGGGAAGAAACTGACCAGTGCCTTCCCAAGATGACAGTAAAACCTATGATAGCAAATGTACATCATGATATTGATCTGGACTGGTGGAGAAAGTAAATTGCACAAAATGACTGTGCACAATGAGAACAGAAAATATTTGCAGAAAGCATTTGTAAATTTCACAGGTACACAGAATACATCTTTTCACAGTTTCAATGCAGAAATTGTTTCGAAAAGGATGGGTGACCAAAGAGGGATGGCAAGCTGGAAGCAATTCTCTTTACAACAAAGAAGCTTTGAGCGGGCTTGCGCTGCTATGGGCCAAGGGATGTGGGCAGGGAGCTGATGGGTGGACATAAGGATACAAGGGCCTTGCAAACAAATGTGTGTCTTCACAAGAGGTGGTACACAATTTTTTCTAAGAAGAGCCCGTTGGGTAACATACATGGTTTTAATTGCGCAGGTAGGTTTCGGGACTGCTGGAGAAGTAGGTGAGGAAGGAATCTTATTTATTTATTTTCCTTGATTGCTTGGTTATTCAATCCATACTCTGTATTAACTTTATCCAAGGACTCTCTAAGTGGAATATGAAAGAAAAAGCGACCTTTTCTCTCCCTCTAATGGTCCTGAAAAACAGGCTCAATCTTGCAGTTGGTTTAAAAGAGAATATAGCTCCAAGGGTAAAGTGCGGACCTTTCTATTGCCTGGAAAGGTCCCTTTCATGATTCGAATGATATATTTCCATAGCATGTAGAAAGAAACTGGATTCCACTTATTTACTTTGTAGCATTGGAGGGATGAGGTACTGGTACACCCTGCCTTTCCTCTTTGCCATTCACGAGATCAACCAGGAGGCAAGGC
>NW_025335650.1:0-41398 GCF_004798865.1 Varanus komodoensis
ACCCCTATCCATGTCTTCAAAAGTACTGGACATTTCTCTTTTTCCTAGGTTTACTTCTTGTGGTCTTCTCCCTCTCAGCAAAAGCAAAATCACTTGGCAAACATTGAAGTAGGTGGAGGAGATCACGGGATGAATCTGACCGAACACACTTGAGAGCCCACTATCGGGCCTACGCTGTGCCGGTGAGGGCGGCGAAAAAGAGGTTTTTTTCCACTTTCATTGCCTCCTCAAAATGCCATCTGGTGGAGCTTTTTCGAGTGGTGCAAGGCCTGGTTCGTCCAGGTCCTAAGGAAGATCGGGTTCCACCCTCAAAGGTCCGCTGTGACGACTTTGCCATGCATTTCAGGGAGAAAATCGCTCAGATTCGTCACGAGCTGGACTTCACTAGTGAAGCAGAGATTCCTGGGGAGGTGTCAATGCTGCCGTCTGGCCCAGAATTATTGGATGAATTTCAGTTATTGCAGCCCGATGATGTGGACAAGGTGCTTGCACAAGCACGTCCCACCACTTGCCTATTGGACCCTTGCCCGTCTTGGTTAATAAATAATTCCAAGCATGGGATTGGGATCTGGATCTTGAAAGTGGTTAACGCTTCTCTGAGGGAGGGTCGAGTGCTTGCCCCTTTAAAGGAGGCGGTAGTCCGACCGGTCCTGAAGAAAGCGTCACTGGATCCAGAGATGGCCACTAATTATAGACCAGTGGCCAACATCCCGTTTCTGGGCAAGGTGTTAGAGCAGGTGGTGGTGAGACAACTCCAAGCACTCTTGGATGAGACTGATTATCTGGACCCATTTCAGTACGGCTGCAGACCCGGGTACGGTACTGAATCTGCCTTGGTTGCCCTGTATGATGACCTGTGCAGGGAGAAGGACAGGGGGAGTGCGTCCCTGTTGGTTCTTCTGGGCCTCTCAGCGGCTTTCGATACCATCGACCATGGTATCCTTCTGGATAGGCTAGCGGGATTGGGGGTCGGAGGCACTGCTTTGCAGTGGTTCCACTCCTATCTCAATGGCCAATTCCAGAAGGTGGTGCTGGGGTACTATGGCTCTGCACCATGGCAGTTATGCCATGGAGTACTGCAGGGGTCCATTTTGTCCCCTTTGCTGTTTAACATCTACATGAAACCTCTGGGAGAGGTCATCAGGAGGTGTGGGCTGCGGAGTCATCAGTACGCTGATGATACCCAGCTCTACCTCTCGTTTTCCACCAATCCAGGTGAGGCAGTGTCTGTACTGAACCAGTGCCTGGCGAAGGTAATGGGCTGGATAAGGGCCAATAAACTGAAGCTCAATCCAGACAAGACAGAGGTCCTGTTGGTTGGCGGCTCGAGCTTCGGAGAGGGTGAATTGAACCTTGTCCTGAATGGGGTTGCACTCCCTCTCAGGGACAAGGTCCGCAGCTTGGGAGTGCTCCTTGACCTGGAGCTTTCATTGGAAGCTCAGGTGACAGCGGTGGCGAGGAGCACTTTCCTTCAGCTTCGGCTGATTCATCAGCTGCGCCCCTACCTAGAGTACGACTGCCTGGCGACAGTGACACACGCGCTGGTGACTTCCCATTTGGACTTCTGTAATGCACTTTACATGGGACTACCCTTGAAGATGGTCCGGATACTTCAATTGGTTCAAAATAGAGCTGCCAGGCTGCTGACGGGGACTGGGCGTTATGTTCACATGAGTCCAGTCCTCCGTCAGCTTCACTGGCTTCCCATTGAAGTCCGGGCCCAATTCAAGGTGTTGGTGATGACCAATAAAGCCCTAAACGGCTTGGATCCTGGTTACCTGAAGGAGCGCTTTCATCCATATATCCTCGCCCGCCCCCTGAGATCTGTGGGAGAGGCCCTTCTCCGGGAACCCTCTGTGAAAGAAATTAGGAGGGTAAGTACTCGGAGGAGGACTTTCTCTGCGGTGGTGCCCAATCTATGGAATGCGCTCCCCAGAGAGGTCCGCCTGGTGCCGTCGTTATTTGTTTTTCGGTGCCAGGCAAAGACCTTTTTATTTAAGCGTCATTTTAATTGTTAACTGCTTTTGCTTATCTGGCCAGGGCGACTTCTTTTATATTGTTATTTATTTTATATTGTTATTTTATATTTTATATTTTTATTATTGTTATTTTTATGTTGTGAGCCGCCCCGAGGCTTCGGCGAATGGGGCGGCATATAAATGTTTTAATAAATAAATAAATAAATGTGAATGTCTCCTCAGAAGTGGAGAAATACATACCGTACCAGAAAACTACAAAATTGGTCTCAAAGAAAAAGCATGAGAGAAACCAAAGAACAAGCTTTTTTCTCTCATCCAGCAGGGAAAAGTTTGGTGGCAAAGCAGGACACTTTGTGCTTTCTCTAATTGTCCCAAGGCCCCTTGAACACTTGCTCAGTCCTCACCTTGGTAACCCACACAATGGCACTGGAGTTCAGCATGTAGTCTTGTTCTGCAGAAGCTCCTGCTTCTGCCTGCCCAACCTTCACAGAAGATGGCTCATTGGAGAAGAAGACCCAGTTGACAGTGTCGTAGCTACCTGGTCTTTCACTATCTTTGGTGAAAGAGACCTCCTCTCCAGTTGTATTGTTAAACCAGATGCCTCTCAAGGGGCCAAGGACCTGCAGTAAAAAAGACACGGAGGAAGCAGTCTGTCTGCTCTAGAATGGGAAGCGACTGGTGATTGGGAACACATACTGAGAGATATTAAATCTGGAGATGCCTATTTATGCAATGCCTTGAAATTCTTGGAGAGTTTAAGAATGTGGCCTGCTTGAGTAGCAATGATTCAAAGGGGCTACAACTGAAGTGCAATATTTTCACTTGTACTGGCTCCTTGGCTTGGCCAGTTGCTTCTTCCACAGTGAAGTAGAGAGAAGCTGGGGTGCATCTCTTGGCATATGAAGAGATGAGCTAGCTTGCATCTCATAGGCCAAGCTCAGCTCCTGGACAAGCTACCGGGAAAATTTGCTATCTGTTTCATCTTTCCTTCTTTCAAGAGAAGCAAATCTGAGGAAGGGAAGATACCTGCCATGTCTGGACATTTGGAAACCTCTCATCAGCACCCACCACCCCATGTTTGGATGCAAAGTTGGACATGGCATGTAATGCAAGGATCACAGCATAGACGGCATTGTACACCCTGTAGCTGTGACTGGTCATCCTGTGTCCAAACACCATGTCTGGCAGGTTTTTTTATCTTCTCCTCCCCTGTACAGTTTCTTTTCCAGTATTGAGATGTTTGTCCTGATTTCAGAAACTGACAGTTAAATGCAAGTTCCCACCAGTCCTGGAGGAAAATGCCTCCATGTGGTTGATATGGATCCACATTTTGGAGAAAGTCTTCAAAACCAGGAATATGTCCCATGTGCACTCTGAAGGACAGAGCACCATGGAAGTATTTCAGATCCCCCCACTCATAGGGCAAGCCCAAGGCAGAAAATTCACACTGGGAGGTCAGCACCCAGACTGTCCCTGAGGAGCTGCTGCTCTCTTTTTGATGAGAATAGAGTGGTCCTGTTAGCAGTCTCATAATAATTGAGTCCCCAGAGACAAGGACCACATTGGCATTCCAATGGAAGAACTCAGATTGAAGGAGGGAAATCATCCTTTCGGAAAGGTCTGATAGAATGTCCAGTAGTAAGTCATCTTGTACAATCCTTTCAATGCATACCTTGCAGATAACATTTTAGGTAAGGATTGGACTGAGTGTCTGAATGAAATTTTCCCCAATGTCATCATCTTGGGTGAAAAGCCCAATCCAGTTCCAGTGGAAATGCAGCAGCAGCCAGACTAAGTCATGGCACTGAGAGACTGCACTAGAACCAATGCGATAGAAGGAAGGATGCAGCTTTTCCTCTGTTAGAACAGGATGGAGGGAGCTGTAACCAAGCTGTAGGAGCAAAGGGATTTTAAATGGAGCCTTTCTCTTCTGCATTCATGGAACCCTGCTGTATGGTCCAACCCAACACAGTGCCCTTTAGATGTCATGGAATATAAGTCCCACATCCCCAGATCCCTGGGATGAAATACTGTTTCATCTATTTCAAACAGATCCCAGCTACCTGGGATGAAATAAAAGTTTCATTTCCATGAAATGATGAAAGAAGGGGTTGGGCACATTCTGGTTTACATTCATTCTGCTGAAGAGAGAGGGTCATGGAAAGAAATGGGAAAATATGGCCCAGAGGTGGATTCTGAGCATTTCATGGCTGCACATTAATATTGGACCATGAGACTTCTGGGGCTCCTACTCCTGTTCCCTGCATGAACGGAGGCAGTTCACCTGTGTACATCTGCTTCTCTGCTACAGAAGTGGGACACCACTGTTCTATCCATGCTGCACTTTTTTTTTTCCCACAGGGAAGTGGCAGGCCAGCCACTGTTTGGAGAGAATGCATAGAATTTGTGCTGAATGTGTTTTCTGTTCATAGAAACAGAGTGAGTCAAAGGGGCCTCCTGGGCCATCTAGTTTAGTGTTCATCCCTCATGGCACATGATACCTTGGTAATGCCTCTGTCTCTTTTCATGGCTGAGCCTTGTGCATCCCCCACATCTCCTCAACTTAGTCTGTTTACCTGGGGGATCTTGTAGAGGCCCCAGATGGGAGCCATCTCTTTTGAAGATCTGATGCTGAGGCCTCCAAGGACAGAAAGCAGCATTCCCTGCCCACCAAAGTTATAGTTGGGGACTACCTGCCCCCGTGAGGAGAGCAAGGACAAGCTGGCTTGGAAGGTCCTCCTTGCATTCCCATTGTTCTCATAGGTGCGGAAGCCCAGCGTGAGGTTGGGGAGGAGTCCTGCATTCTCACTGAGCTCATGGATGGCAAATGCCAAGGCCAAGAAATGTTGGTAATTCTTTGGCACTGGTAACCTGCTGTAATGAGAGAGAGATTGTTGTATGTGGATGGGTCAGTGTCCCAACACGGTCCCTGAACTCTTGCCAGGTTTGAAAGAGAGTTGAGGCAATTCTGCCTGCTCAGAGAGAACACAGGAGTTCACAGTGGAAGAGAACCTATCCGTTGTCTGGACCCTCACACAGACAGTGTTACTAAGCTTTGGAAAATGGTGGGCTCATTCTGCTTGGCTTGGAGAGGCCCTTGCCAAGTGAATGTTGTGGATTCCAGGGCAAAGTAAATGGTGTAATGTTTGAGGCTGTTGATTTCAGCCTGGGAAACTGCTATCTTCAGCAGGGATAGATATGAAGGAATAGCATTCCTGATAAACCCAGAGCAGCTCTGTTTCTACTCTGAGACTGTTCCTAAGATACTTACTCATCATAGGAGTGACCATAGGTTTGGGGAGGTTTTTGAAACCTTTGGTGGGAAGGTAGAACAGTAACAAGGGATAGATTCCCACCAACGAGGAGATTCCCTGGTTGGTAATAATCTTCCTGGAGTTGGAAAGGCCTAGTCAGGAGGAATGTGGTCCTCTGAAGAGTGTCAGCAGCCTGAGGCAGAAGCCAAAGTAGCAATAGCAACCAAATCACCTGCAGCCTCAAGAGGTCTTCTCCTTGAATGTATTTTGCACTGCATCAGTCTGCAAAGGTCCCAGCCAGAAGAAGGGATGGACGTGATGGGTGCTGTGCAGGTGGCAGAATGGCTGTTGCTTGCACCAGACCCACTTCAAAGCATTCAAGGGTGTGTGAATCTCAAGAAAGTTTTATCTTAGATTTCTTTCTTCTTGACTTGGGAGTGGGTGGAAACCCCAGGAGTTCATCATGCTGTACATTCTTCTGGGAAGAAAAACAGTGACATATGCATGTGGCCGAGATCCCTTTGCATTACAGAAGGAGGAAAAACATGTTGCTGTGTCCCTTTGCTTGTCCCTAGGGCAGAGAGCTTCAAGGCATTTGGTTTTAATTCTCTGGATCTGGCCTTGAATATGTGCAAAGCTGAAACCCATATGCCAAGACTGAATCCAACTCTGGTCTTGGATCCATGTCATCCCAGATTAGAGTTGGAGGACATTAAGCATGGTGGTTTCCAGAGAACACCATGCCCTTTTCCATGACCCCACCCCTTTTCCATGAACTGTCAACTGATTATCTGGCCTTTGGGCAGTTTTTCCTCCATACTGTAAGGCTGAAACACCCCTCCTATGGTTTCTCTCCTGGCTTTGAGAGCTTTCAGGCTACAATAGGGTGGTATTTTTATGACCTTGTCCCTATCTTGTTTCCCTTTTTGCCACACCTAACACCAGAATGTGACCCCTGAGAATGTTTCTGAAATTCAATTGGACTCTTGGGCTCAAAAAAGTTTTCCACCATTCCCTGGGCCTTTAGGTTCTCTTTGGTCATCATCCACAGGATCATAAGCAACTTCAACATGCAGTTTTTAGGTTAGGATCAGTGGACTGATTGGGCTTAACTGTACATAGAAATATTATAGGTATAGAACACTTGAAAGAAAAATAAATACACTTTACTGCCAGGTTTGGTTCTGGATTGCCTTGCTATCATTGCATTATTAAATAAATGATCTCTTACTTTTAGGCAACATGTTACACAGTTCCTTTTCTCAGCCTAATTGTCCAGTTTTGTCCTGCTTGGACTCCGAAAGAGTCCAACTCCAGCCACTCTAGACTGGCTGGCAGAACCCTCAGCAGAAATACAACTGCTACAGTCAGAGTAGCTACTACAGCATTCCTCTGTAGCTGTGTGCCTTAGGTGGAAAAAATCTAATCACATGGGAAATATATTGCCATTGGTCCATACAATTCAAATTTTCTTCCAGTTTACTGGGAAAGAGCAAGTGCCACAGCAGAGGCCCAGTCTAGAAAGACTAGACTGTCTAATTTTGTGTAGACAGCAAGTGAATCTGGGGTTTGGAAGTCACCCCAGGGAGCCAGATGAAGGGTGGTCACAAGCAGCCACCCCAAGACTCCTCCCAGACTTTCTCAGACTTGGAGAGTAACATAGCAACAAGAAGACCCTCATTAATTGATATTTGTTTGTTTGTTTATTTGACTTATCTGCCACTCCACTACCCAATGGCTCTCTGGGTGGATGACATCATATAACAATAGTAACAATAATTAAAAACAGTACAATTCACTTCAGTTCAATTCATAATACATTAGCAAATCAGAATAGAAATCTTACAGTAAATAAAAGCAATACATGAAATATAGTAAACCAAAGAAAATAAAATGAGACATTAAAAGTATCGATCAATATACTAAACAATTTAAACTTTGAATCACTTTATTAACCTTCTAAAATCTGAATCTTTGCCAGGGAACTGGATTAGCGTGCAACACTAGACATCCTTTATCCTGGTAAGTTGATCCCTGGTATTTAGATTGGGTCTCAGCATAATAATATAGCATTTGGGAAGAAAGATGAAAGCCAAAAGGGCAGCACCAGAGGCCAAGATGGAGAAGACCTCCACGGCCACCATTGCCTTCCACTTGGTGCTCAGGTAGGAGGGCACAAAAGAGACCCAAACACTGCAGAAGACCAGCATGCTGAAGGTGATGAACTTGGCTTCATTGAAGCTGTCGGGCAGTTTTCTTGCTAGGAAAGCCACCAAGAAAGAGACCAGGGGGAGCAGAGCCATGTAGCCCAAGAGCATGTAAAACATGTTGGCTGAGTCTTCATTGCACTCCACAACAATTTCTCCAGCTAGGGAATGGAAATCCAGGGTTGGGAAAGATGGAGAGGTCAACAGCCAGACAGCACAGATTGTCACTTGGATGAGGGGACAGGCCAGCACAATGGAGTTGGTCAGTTGTTTCCCCAAGAGCTTTCTGGCCATGTTTCCTGGCTTGGTGGCCATGAAGGCCAGAACCACCATGACAGTTTTTACCAAAATGCAGGAAACAGCTACAGAGAAGGTGATGCCAAAAGCAGCTTGTCTCAGAAGACAGGTGACCTGCCTAGGTCGGCAGATGAATAAAAGTGTGGAGAGAAAGCAGAGCAAGAGTGAGGCCAGGAGCATGTAGGTGAGGTCTTGGTTGTTGGCTTTGACGATTGGTGTGCTACGATGCCTGAGGAAGGTTGCCAGAACTAGAGATGTGATCAGAAAGAGGAAGAGAGCCAGACAAACTAAAATCAAGCCAAGTATCTCATGATAGGAAAGGAAGTGGATCTTCTTGGGGATACACCGATCTTGGTTCTTGTGTGGTTGTTGATCTGGTGGGCATGGAGCACAGTGAGATGCATCTGCAATGAGCAGCAAATGTTTGAATGATTTTAATGTGATTTTTTCTGTGCATGTTGGATTCATCCTTAAACAAGATAATAGAAACAGCCATTCTACAATTCGTTTTACACCCCTGTTTGTTTTCTGTGACTTTCAGCAAAAGTATGATCTGGGTCACAAATGGTACAAAAAGGTTCTTTTGTCCTCATATCATAGCCGCCTTTACCAGATTCACATTCAGTATTTTGTCAGGAAGAAAATTCAGGAACTTGAAATGAACACCAGAGATGTGTACAAATGAAAACTTGACCTGTCACAGCAATGACCTGTGGATTTCATACATTGGTGATGACACCCTAAAGGGGTTTTAGGTATCACTAAAGATAAATGATCAATGTGTTTGACATTGATGTAGCATGGCATTATTAGAAGGATGGCCAAACACTTGCCCTGCTTAGCATCCTGCCCTCAAAATCTTCAGCTTTGTTGGGGGAAGACAGAGCAACATATTATGGAGACATGGTCCTCACCCAATTCTGTATAAAGCTTGTGGTATGCATATATGAAAGAAAACCAAACAGATCCTCACCTGTGAGATTTAGTAAAATATATGTTGGATTATATTACTATATCATTTATTAAATTATGTGTTGAATGATGCATTATTGTGCTACTGAGGTGATAAATTAAATAGTGGAAAACAGTATTATATGATCTATATAGCAAGTTTGTTCAGTAAACTGTGAATGTTTTATAAACCATGAAACTGCAGAGATGTGCAATTCGAAATGTTACTTGTGAAAAAAAACAGGCATTGGTGAACTTTTCTCCATATCTGGGATCTATCACTTCCTCCCATTCTAGTTTTCCATGTAGATTCCACACTTCTTTATGTTTCCTGAACTCTGAGCTACCTGTCCAGTTAGAGATGGTCCTGTCTGGGCAATGCTACATCTGTAGCAGCAAACCGGCTTCCCCTCCAGAACTTTTCTTCGGTGCCCTGGAGAACACCTCTCCACACACCAGGCAAAGGGCATCTTCTAAAGTGGGGGAGACATGAGGACATTCATTGACAATATCTCACTGAATGTATTTCATCAGTGGAGTTTCTCTCTTCATGTTGCATGTGACTTTTGTTTGAAAGCCAGCCCTCTAGATTTCTGCAGGTTCCTTGGAATCCTTCTAAAAGAGGCTCATGTGGGAGGCAGGAATTGTAAAGTAACAAATGCCTGTGTCCTGATGCCATCAAAGGGATGCCACATCCTTCTGATTCCTTCCCATCTCACTCTGAAGAGCCTTACCTCCCTCTGTACAAAGAATGGGTTGGAAGCTAGGTTTCCCCCATCTCTTTTTCAGTACAAGCGATCATTCTTTGACAAAAGCTCTGTATTCTCCAATTGTTCATCCAGCAAACTAGAACCAGTGAAGAAAGCATCTCAGAGAATGCACAGAGAGGTTCATCAATGGCGAACTGGAAACTACTTCTGAGAGCCTTCCTTTTGATTAACCCCACCTGTCTGGGAGTGCCTTCTGGGATCAGGTATGCCTCCTGGCTGAAACGAGCTGGGCAGACCTTCTCTCCCAGCACCATGCCATGGGGTCAAGGCTGATGCCAGGCTCCTCAGGTTCCTGCCCCATGCCCCCTCCCAGCATTTTCAGGTTCTGCCTGTTCCCAGGGTCATTCTCAATACCTGGAGGTGGGGGGCTTGAGATAAGCTCTTCCTCCTCTTCCATCTTGTTATCTGGAGGCTGCATTTCCCAGGCCTCACACACCCTGTACAAAGAGCCCAGTTCTCCCTGGGCCAGAAACACATGCCAGGAACAACTCTACCTTTCCTTCTCAACATCAAGCAATCACGTTCTCCAATGTCGCCTGAGTTGGATACCTTCTTTCTGCCACACTTAGGTCACCACTAGCCATGAGGATGATTGAAGTGCATTTTCTGAGGCAGAAACTGAAACTTGGATGGCTGCGCCCTCTATTCACTCAGATCCTAGAGTCAGGCAGCTCTGTGTCCTTTGCCCTGACTGCACACACCTCTCCAGGGATCTTTTCCCAGAGCTACCAGGGAACGCTGGAAGTGCATTCAGGGACATTTGCATGCAAACAGGGTGCTTTAGTGCTGGACAGATCCTTTACAGCCCTCCATGGTCCTGTGGTCCTCTCTAGGAAGACAAAAGGGACAGAACTAAAACATTGTTTAGTTTTTTCATTCCATGCATTTCAGTCCCACCTTTGTAGTCCATGTGATTGCATCAGCCTGAATGGTGAAGTCCTGGCCTGGGGGAGCCGTTAAGTCCACTGCTCCAACTTTCACAGGATGAAAAGATCCATTGGGGAAGATCCATTTGAAGATGTCATATTTCTTCCTATCATCAGTTAAAGAGATTTCATCTCCAGTACTGTTGTTAAACTGAAGAGGCCAGAATCTGAAATGGAAAAAAGACTTCAAAAGGGGGCTAAATGTTTTGCTTATGGTGTTTTCTACCATGCAGGTTCTGCCCTCACTATGGGAGACCAACACAAACACACACTCTTTTCTTAGTGTAGTTTTTTTTAATGCATTTTCCTTGGGCACCTTCTACTGAAATGATTTGGGTGTTCTTTCAGCAAGGATGAAACCTTCCTGCTAGGCTAAAACTGCATGTTTGGGAGAGAGCTAAATGGAAATGAGAAAAGGTTTACTTTCTACTCCTCAGTTACATAAAACTTATTCTAGAATAAATTATATATTTGTATCAAAATATTTGTTTAGTAGAGTCTATGAATCAAATAGTGGTGTTATAAAAGTGATGGATCATGCCTTGATAAATATGGATTTTACAATTAAATATGATTATAAGAGGAGTAAAAGATGGAAGATTGCTACAAATATGTTACAATATAGAGATATACATAGTAGCTAAAATGGAGAAAGAACTAAAGGATATATGGAAAATTAATGAGAGAGAATGGTAGCAAGAGTAATATGTATTAAAAAGGCATCCATTTTAAAAAGAGAAAAGAATAAACTGGTGGAAAATCTGGAAAGGGAAATAAAGGAATTGCAAAAAATTATATAAAAAAGGGATTTGAGAATTTTACTACAAATGCAAGCAAAATGAAAGGAATTAGAAAACATAGAAGTTGAAAAAGAACAGAGAAATCTAATATATCTGAACAGGGATTATTTTGATTTTAGTAACAAGGGTTTAAGGATTTTGGTCAGTTCTCCACAACAAAGGAAGTTAAAAATTCAATTGGAGTAGTCAGGGATGAAAAATGATAACAATGTAATCTAACAAAAGACAAACTAGAAATATTATATGTGTGTGTGTGTGTCCGTGTGTGTGGAATTATCATTAGACAAAGCTAGATAATATATGGAGAAAAATGTCAGCGGAAAACTACAACGGATGGATAGAGACATCATGGAGCAAATGATCAAAGAGGAAGAAATAGAAAAAGGTATAAATGACCTGAAAATTGGGCTGTTCCCTCGGATGGATGGATTACGATCAGAATACTATGCAGTTTTTAAAATGTTTTGACACCAAAATTGAAAGCTTTATCTAATAAAATATTAGAAGGTGCAAATATGGCATTATCCTGGGAATACTCTATAACAGTTTTGATTCCTAAACCTAACAAGGGCTTGAATGATTAAGGTGCAAACAGATTTTCAGCAATTTTACAGCAAATAGAATCACTTTATTGACAAACATATTACAATGGAGCAAAGTGGATTTATAGTAGGGAGACAGGTGGCAGACTTGACCAGAAGAGTTTTGAATATATTTTCCACCAATCCAGGTGAGGCTGTGGCTGTGCTGAACTGGTGCCTGGCCGATGTAATGGGCTGGATGAGGGCCAATAAACTGAAGCTCCATCCAGACAAGACGGAGGTCCTGTTGGTTGGCGGATCAAGCTTTGGAGAGGGTGAATTGAACCTAGTCCTGAATGGGCTTGCACTCCCTCTTAGGGACAAGGTCCGCAGCTTGGGAGTGCTCCTCAACCCAGATCTTTCATTGGAAGCTCAGGTGACAGCAGTGGCGAGGAGCACTTTCCTTCAGCTTTGGCTGATTCATCAGCTGCGCCCCTACCTGGAGTACGACTGCCTGGCGACAGTGACACACGCTCTGGTGACTTCCCATTTGGACTTCTGTAATGCGCTTTACATGGGGCTACCCTTGAAGATGGTCTGGATACTTCAATTGGTTCAAAATAGAGCTGCCAGGCTGCTGACGGGGACTGGGCGTTATGTTCACATGACTCCAGTCCTCCGTCAGCTTCACTGGCTTCCCATTGAAGTCCGGGCCCAATTCAAGGTGTTGGTGATGACCAATAAAGCCCTAAACGGCTTGGATCCTGGCTACCTGAAGGAGCGCTTACATCCATATACACCCGCCCGCCCCCTGAGATCTGCGGGAGAGGCCCTTCTCCGGGAACCCTCCGTGAAGGAAATTAGGAGGGTAGGTACTCGGGGGCGGGCTTTCTCTGCGGAGGCGCCCAATCTATGGAATGCGCTCCCCAGAGAGGTCCGCCTGGCGCCGTCGTTTTTCTTTTTTTGGCACCAGGTGAAGACCTTTTTATTCAAATGTCATTTTAATTGTTGATAGTATTTATTCATTTTATTCTTTGGCCAGGGCGACTTAATTTATACTGTTCATTTATATTATTTTATTGAAGTTTATTTATGGTTGTGAGCCACCCAGAGGCTTCGGCGAATGGGGTGGCATAGAAGTCTCCTAAATAAATCAATCAATAAAATAATTTGTGGGAAATAGAAGATCATAAGATTGAGCAAGTGCTGTGTTATGCTTTAAATATCTGGGAGTTATCTTTCACTCAAGTAGCTCTAGAAGAGTGCAAGGTGAACATGTGGCCAGAAATACTCAGAGAAGATGTTCAGCCATTTTACAATTTATGTGATCTAAAGAAGGCCACTATTTCCCTGCATCTCTTAAATGATTCCATGCAAAGGTCTTTACTCAATTATTGTATGGTGCCCAGTTGGGACTCTTAGTTAACGTCATGGCATTAGTGTGTGCCCAATCTAAACTTTTGAAGGCAGCCTTAGTAGTGCCCAAGGGCATTTCCAATGTATGGGTCCATATAGCGGCTGTTCAAGTTAGGGTAGAGGCCAGTATGTGGGTAACCATCCTCTCACATTGGCTTAGATTGCTGTGCTTCCCAGCTCACCTTGCCTTTTTACTATTCCAGGATGACTACAAATCTAGCTGGACAATGTCAGTTGGGTTGAAAGTGGCTACTAAGGGCTTCTCATCATCAGCTCCGTTCAAAATGGGCTTTGACCAAGCTGAGAAGCTAAAAAGCAACCAGTTATAGACAAGGAGCACCAAAGAAATCTTACCAGCGTACACAATTTTTACCTTAGTGAGGATTGTAGACGCTGTTTGCAGAGCAGTTAGGCCCTTGTGGCTCACGACAAAGTGAAACCACATGCCACGTTCTGTTCAACTGAATGTTCTACAGAGACATTCATGCTGATTTCATTTCTCCACTACTGAACAGGTTCCTGGGGCCCACGAGGCAATATTTCACCTATTTGTTGCTATCAAAGTGTAATCTGTAATCAAATTCAAGAATGTCATTCTTCTTAGAATGAAATGAGTGACCAACATGAAAACAACAAATCCAAAGTTCCCTCAGAAATTACAAATCCACTTTCAGGAGAGTTCCTACAGATCAGTTCTCCCCCAGGCATTAATAACAGTAACGATAGCTTCTTTTCACATCATTTTTAAGTCAGGGAGAAAAAGGGGAATGGCACCTGATTGGCGAGAGTGTCCCCAACACCCCACCCCCCAGCAAGTTCCAGTCATTGCAAACTGCTGAAATGAAAGCCCACCAGCAGCCAAGGAGTCATTCTTAACCTCCTAGTATAATCGACAAATGATTTCATAGCATTATAGTTTTAAAGCCCAATGAGGAGATAGAAGGAAAGTGGCTAATTGGCATGAGCTCTGTTTGGGGGTGGGGTAACAAGTTTACAAAATCAATTCCTGAATTTGTGTTGTTCTTCATAGAGGTCCTGCACCCAGCTTACACTAGGATCACAGCACAGCAGAAGAGAATTAAATCCCACCCCCCCACCCCCAATATGAAACTGTCAATGTGCTTCCAGAAATTTTGTGTGGGTGGAAAGATTCCATTGGAAAGTGTAAGGAGAATATTGCAAAGAACATAGCTGCGTGGGAAAGATTAATCTTCCCTGCCTGTAAACTGCAGTCCCAGGCCAAATCTGCTTGGTGTACAATGACTCCAGAACAAAACCAAAAACTCCTATGGGATTCATATTGAAGACTGCGTGCAGCCTCATACTTCCAAGTTCCTTTCTGATGATTCCTTCCCAATCCATGGGCAAAACTAATTTAAATATTCTGCTCTGCATCAAGTGTGAAGAATGTCTGTTTTCAACTTCACCATCCCTGATCTCAAAATGCTATATTCTCCTTTACTTTAATTGTCTAAAGGGCAGCTCTGTTAATACTCTACATCCCTGCAGATTTCTAATGAACAAAGCAACACTACTAGGATGGGAAGGACAGTGCCAATATATACAGTGATCCTGGCTCATAGCAATAAAATGATGACAGCCACTGCTCTGTGAGAGCCTACATTTGTAATCTCAGTGCTCTTCATGGGAATGAGTGGATTTGCATGAAGAGCCAAGTTTTGTCCTTCTCCTCAGCATGGGGGAATTAGGAGTGGTGCTGCTAAGCTTGCTTCTCCGACCAGAAAGCAAGACTGGTACTGAAAAGTGCAAGAACCATGAGGCACACCCTCCACTTCATGAATACCCACAGCTGGGAGATCTCATGATCGGTGCCATTGCTTCCCTGTCCTTCTTCATTCCTGATCCACTCACCTTCGCTGGAGAACCCCCACAAGCATTGCTGGATGAACTTGCATAAGGAGTTAGTATTTTGTTTCTATTTATCTCTTTACCTACTCATGACTAGAAATTGTTGCAATAGATGCAACCTCTGTATAGTGGCTTGTGATATACAGAAAGTTCATATGGATATAGAAAGTTCAAAGGGATATGGAAATTTTGTGTTCTGCATGGGCAGAAGGATCCATTTTGGGGTGAATTTAAACTCATTCACAATTATTTTATTTCTGCCTGGAATCTCTTCATTGTCCTTGTAATTTCAGTTATTTCCTCTCTCTTACTTCCTTACTTCCTTTCTTCATTTATCTTTTTCCTTTTAATTCTTCTATCTCTTATGGAAATCACATATCTCCAGTATTCAGGGGATTGGATCAGCTCCTCAGGGGAGGTAGCCCTCCCTTGTCTCAGCAGTCCCACCAGACCCCCTAATGAATATACTAATCTTTGGAAGGATGGACAGATGGGGAACCCCAAAAATCAGATGAAGAGATTTTACCTTGAGTTTACCTTGATTTTACCTTTTTAAAATATTTTACCTTGATTTTTCCTTTACCCTTCCACTCATAGAAATTTCTTGCTTTCAAGGAAGGCAGATATGGAATCCCTCATAGGACAAATATTTGCTGTTAGAACTGGAAGCAAATGAATTACAGGACTCCTTGTCACTTAGAAGGGGTTATATTCTGTGTGCTGTGCCCTGTAATCTGTGCTTGGCACCATCACAAACATTTTAATAGTGTTCATTTCCTTAACCTTTGTTCCTCTTAACTGAGACCACAATAAGGACAGACAAATATATCTTCTCAACCCCTATGCCTCCAATGCTGAACTGTCCATCTAGGGGAAAAGCAGGGCATTCCTGCTCCACTGTGCCTCACATCTTGCATGAGAAGCTTCTTCATTGGGAAGTGGATGAGCCACTGTCAAGATGGTGATAGCATTCTGGCATTGTACACTGAGGCACTTCACTTGAGGGGAGGTTTCACTGGAATCTGGGGATTTCTATCTGAGATAACCTGCATGGGATCACATAATGCATTTTTTTCCATGAGAAAGGCCAGGTAATGATCTACTGGGAAAACAAAGATTGGTATTGTCTGATTGTGTTAGCTTTGTGTGGCTCACAGATGAGCTGAGATGATGATAGTGATGGAGCAAAAGGCAGTGTGAGTGTCTTACAAAATACTGTCTGGCAAATGTTCTACTGCAACAGATGATTTTCTTGCTTCTAGTGTGGTAACCAAGAATTATCAACACATCCTGGCCTTGACATTTGCAGTGCAGGAGATTAATGACAACCCTCACATCCTGCCCAACATCACCTTGAGCTTCCACATCTATGACAGCTATTTCACAGCCAAGTGGACATATCAGGCCACCTTGCAACTGATAAGCACTGCATGGAGATTAGTCCCAAACTACCAATGTGGCATACAGCAACACTTGGCTGCAGTCATCGGGGGACTGGATGCCCAGACCTCCCTTCACATTGCAACTCTCTTGGATACCTATAAGATTCCACAGGTGGGGAGTGTGTCTTTCCATGAACATGGGGAATGGGAGAGTAACATTTTCTTCACATTCACTTCGTTCTATCATTAGTGCATTTGTGCTTTGGAGATGGAGATTGGTACAATGGTAGTACTCACATTATCTCCCTCCTTTGGATGAATAAGAACATTGAAGGTGAAGCAAACAAAGCTGGGGCTTTGTTCTTTTATGTGGACATGGATGTGAGACAGGAGGATCTGGGCAGAGGGTCAGACTACATTCATATCAACATCCCAATCCATTTTCTAATGCCACTGATGTTCTTCATTTTGCTTGCTACTTCCTCCAGCCATCTCTAGGCAGAGCGGAGAAGGACAGAGCCCTTCAGTTCTCTCTTTGCACAACGCTCTGCATTCACCACCAGCAGAGGTTCCGAAACTGTTTTGGATCCTTGGTCATATTTTGGAATTTGAGAAGAAGGATATGAATGAGTGGATCACTCTTTTGATATCTTCCTGTCTCATCTCCAGCTCTTAATCTGAGCCTTATTCAGTAGAAGCTGTTATTTTTTTCTTTTATTTTTTTGTGTCTGTTGCATGCTGCAAAAGCTTCTCAATGAGTAATTACCAAGATTCGCTAATTGCTCATGCTGCAACGCAGGGGTACTTCTTTGAAACATTGCTGTGAGCAGCTTGTAGAATTTACTATTTTGTGTGCAGGGGGAGATTATGACACAGGTAGATCTTTCACTGAATAAACTTTAATATTCAATGGATCATACACTGTTCTAAAATAAGTACATTATTTCATGGACTTTAACATATGGATGAAATGGCTTCTTTGTGCCCTCTTCATGGCTTAAAGACAGATGTTATAAAACTGAGAGCAGGGGAACACCTATCTATAAGCCAGTGATTGAGGAACTTATAATGTTTCAATGTATGAACAAGAGGATGGGTAATGACCCAGCCTCCAAATGCAAACTTCCTTGGATGTATGATCCAGTTTTGCTAAGGCCTCAGAATTATTGCTAGGAAGTTGTACACTTCTCATACAAGTCCATGGGAACACATCCACACACACAGTGGAAAAAATATTATGTCCTAGGGTGCCTTACAGGAGACACCCTTTCAGGGACCATTGGAGGTACACACATATGTCATGACACACTGGAGATCCCTATGGTAGTATTTTGAGAAGATTGCTGAAGGCATATATGCAAATCTTTAAAAACATCAGAGCTGCTACATAAATGTCATTATTATGTGGTGCTTCTTCTTGTATCTCTTTAGCTGATATATGGCTCTGTACCAGTGATGAACAATAAAACCCCAGGCCTGACCTTCTACAACATGACTCCGAAGGAGTCCCTTCAATATGCAGGGATCCTCTCTTTGCTGCTGTATTTCGGATGGACATGGATTAGAACAGTCATTATGGATAATGACAATGGGGAGCGATTCCTTGAGATGGTGGTCCCACTCTTTTCTGGGAGTGGTATCTGCTTTGCATTCATCGAAAAAATCCCTGAACTTACTCTTGGCAGAGATCTAAAAGACATGTTGGAGAAGGGGGCAAGAATACGTGATAATATTGAGGACAGCACAGCCAATGTATTGGTGGCTAATGGAGAATCCTATTCCATGGCTTTTTTTAGATGGTTACCATATCTTTCAGAACAAAAACAGGTGACAAATACACCAATTGGTAAAGTTAACATTTTAACATCTCAGGTGGAGCTCATATCATTTGTCCATCAAAAGAATTGGAGCACAGACTTTTTCCATGGTGCCCTTTCATTCACAATTCAATCCAAGGATGTCCAAGGATTTGAACAATTCCTGAATGCAAAAAACCCTTTTAATCCAAAAAGAGATGGTTTTATTAGGGCATTCTGGCAAAATGCTTTCAGCTGTGTATTTCCAAATCAATTTTTGGGCAATTTTGACAAGAATATCTGCACTGGGGATGAGCAGATGGAGTTTCTTCCTGCAACTTTTTTTGAAATGAGTTTGACTGGCCACAGCTACAATGTCTACAATGCTGTCCATGCGGTGGCCCATGCCTTGCATGCCATGTCATTGTCTGATCTGAAGAAGGGAGGAATGGTGACCAGAGGCCAACTACAGTGGCCTTCAAGAGCCAACTACAGTGGCAGGTAATGGGCTGAATAGCCTCCAGAGAGAACCACAAAATACATCAATATAAAGCAGCAATTTAATCAAGCCTTTTGATGACAGCAATGTAAGACCTTGAATTCATTATTTAAAACTTAAGGGGATCAGGGAAAAATGACAAGAATAATGTCAGTCATCCAGTGCAATCATTTCTCTTCCTCCCTCTGTCTGCATGATCCATTTCACAGTTTTTCTAAGCTCCTTCCTTTTCATTGCGGCTCCATCACTTTCTGAAGGATGTTTCATTTAACAACAGTGCTGGGGACAAGATTTCTTTTAACCAGGATGGACAGTTAGTCAATGGATTCGATGTGATCAATTGGATTGTGTCTTCAAACCAGTCTTTCCAAAGAGTGAAAGTTGGGAGGATGGAAGCTGAGGCTACTCCAGGCCAAGCATTCACAATCAGTCCAGATGCCATAACATGGAACACCTGGTTTAATCAGGTTTTGTTATTCGAGGATTGGCAGGATCTGCACACTTGGCTAAGTCTCAGTGTGCATTTCATTTCATTTGACATGGATGGACCTAGAAAAATACTTAATTGGAACTGGGGAGCACCACAGGTGATGCAGTGAATGAGACCCAATCAGCTTCCGCCATATTGTTTTCAATATACTTTATTCATCACTGCTTTTGCAAATGAACTCTGCTTCATTATGCAGCTAGGTAATATTATGCAAATATGAAAATATGTTCCAATCCAGGCATAATCATACATGAAAGAAAGAGAATTTAAATTAGGTATGGGGAATGTCCCATTGATTTAAATGGGACAGCTCTAAGAATGACTAGGATTAGACCATGTCAACAGTAAAAAGGTACCATATTCAGTTTTTTCCTTTCTTATATGTGTCTGTTTATTATTTTCCTCCAAATGGGGAGTGGTGAAAATTCTGTTTCATTCTATATAAGGTTTTACCAAAATCAAAATGTGTCTTGGAGTGGAACAAAACTGAGATAAGAAGAAATGAAAACTGTCAGTTTTGTCCATCCTGGTGAAGAGATTTTGGTGTGAAAGTCCTGGTCTGAATCTCTGTGTGAAGGACCAGCTAGGTTTCTGAGAGGGTTGCCACCTCTTATACCTCTTCCAAGCTTCTCATCTTTAAGAACAAGATGGTAAGAAGGTGGGACAGCGTGTTCCAAATTTCCCTCCACCACGCAGTCATAGATTTTCATCCTTACCAATTCTCACAAGAGCATAATTATGGAAATGGAGCTCCTGGAGAGCCTGGCAATTTAGAAAGGAATTGAAGAACTGGAAGTATTCCAGAAGCATAATTCTCATGATTCTTGTTTTTTCCTCCCCTGAGGCCTTAGGTGCAACCGCTATCTATGTGCAGTGAGAGCTGCAATCCTGGTTCTAGGAAGAAGGTCAAAGAGGGGGAGCCATTTTGCTGCTATGATTGCATCCCGTGTCCTGAAGGGATGGTTTCAAGAGAGAAGGGTAGGCATCAGGATGTCCACCTATTCCAAATATATGTGATTGCTGAAGGCCCTGGGGGAGTTTCCGGCTGACAAGACTGGTGCTCCTTCGAGGCTCTGGTCGAACTGTGGAACTGTGGAGAGATGACCAGGGCTGTGGACACTATCGCTTCTAAGCGTCCTCTTCCACCCAGCAGAGTCCGCTCTTCCCCTTGGTAAACACCTGAATTGCGGGTGATGAAGCGGGTTGGGAGACAACTACAGCGTAGGTGGAGGAAATCACGGGATGAATCTGACCGAACACACTTGAGAGCCCACTATCAGGCCTATGCTGTGGCGGTGAAGGCAGCGAAAAAGAAGTTCTTTTCCACTTCCATTGCCTCCTCACAATGCCACCCGGTGGAGCTTTTTCGACTGGTACAAGGCCTGGCTTGCCCGGGTCCTAAGGAAGATCTGGTTCCACCCTCAAAAACCCGCTGTGACGACTTTGCCAGGCATTTCAGGGTGAAAATCGCTCAGATTCGTCACGAGCTGGACTCCACTAATGAATCAGAGGTTTCTGGGGAGACACCAATGCTACCGTCTGGTCCAAAATTATTGGAGGAATTTCAATTATTGCGGCCCAATGATGTGGACAAGGTGCTTGGACGAGTGCGTCCCACCACTTGCCTATTGGATCCTTGCCCGTCTTGGTTAATAAATAACTCCAAGCACGGGATTGCGATCTGGATCTTGGAAGTGGTTAACGCTTCTCTGAGGGAGGGTCGAGTGCCTGCCCCTTTAAAGGAGGCGGTAATACGACCAGTCCTGAAGAAAGCGTCACTGGATCCAGAGATGGCCACTAACTATAGACCTGTGGCCAACATCCCGTTTCTGGACAAGGTGTTGGAGCGAGTGGTGGCGGGACAATTCCAAGCACTCTTGGATGAAACTGATTATCTGGATCCTTTTCAGTCTGGCTTCAGACCTGGGTACAGTACTGAATCTGCCTTGGTCGCCCTGTACGATGACCTGTGCAGGCAGAAGGACAGGGGGAGTGCATCCCTGTTGGTTCTCCTGGACCTCTCGGCGGCTTTCGATACCATCGACCATGGTATCCTTCTGGATAGGCTAGCGGGATTGGGGGTTGGAGGCACTGCTTTGCAGTGGTTCCGCTCCTATCTCAACGGTCGATTCCAGAAGGTAGTGCTGGGGGACTATGTCTCTGCGCCATGGCAGCTATGCCATGGAGTACCACAGGGCTCCATTCTATCCCCTCTGCTATTTAACATCTATATGAAACCGCTGGGAGAAGTCATCAGGAGGTGTGGGCTGCGGAATCATCAATACGCTGATGATACCCAGCTCTACCTCTCGTTTTCCACTAATCCAGGTGAGGCAGTGGCTGTGCTGAACCGGTGCTTGGCCGAGGTAATGGAATGGATGAGGGCCAATAATCTGAAACTCAATCCAGACAAGACGGAGGTCCTGTTGTTTGGCGGGTTGGGCTTCGGAAAGGGTGGATTTGACCTTGTCCTAAATGGTGCAACACTCCCTCTTAGGGACAAGGTCCGCAGCTGAGGAGTACTCCTCAACCTGGAGCTTTCTTTGGAAGCTGAGGTGACAGCGGTGGCGAGGAGCCCCTTCCTTCAGCTTCGGCTGATTAATCAGCTGCGCCCCTACCTGGAGTACGACTGCCTGACGACGGTGACACACGTGCTGGTGACTTCCCACCTAGACTTCTGTAAGGTGCTTTACGTGGGGCTTCCCCTGAAGACAGTCTGAACACTTCAAGTGGTGCAAAATAGATCTGCCAGGTTGCTGACCTGGATGGGGCGTTATGCTCACATGACTCCAGTCCTCCGTCAGCTTCACTGGCTTCCCATTGAAGCCCGGGCCCAATTCAAGGTGTTGGTGATGACCTATAAAGCCCTTAACAGCTTGGGTCCTGGCTACCTGAAGGAGCGCTTACGTCCATATATGCCCGACCGCCCCTTGAGATCTGCGGGAGAGTCCCTTCTCCGGGAACCCTCCATGAAAGAAATTAGGAGAGTAAGTACTCGGAGGAGGGCTTTCTCTGTAGTGGCGCCCAACCTATGGAATTCACTCCCCAAAGAGGTCTGCCTGGCACCGTCATTACTGGTTTTTCGGTGCCAGGTAAAGACCTTTTTATTTAAACATCATTTTAATTGTTAAAATATATGATCTGGCCAGGGCAACTTCTTCTTCCTTCTCTTTTCTCCTCTTATATTCTTTATTTACTTATTTTATATTGTTAATTTTAATTTTATATTATTATATTTGTATCTCAGTGTATTTTTTGTATTTTTGTATTTAGTGGTAATTTATTATGTTCTATTGTATTTCAATGTATTTTGTTGTGTTGTAAGCTGCCCTGAGGCTTTGGCAAGGGGCGGCATAGAAATGTTATAATAATAATAATAATAATAATAATAATAATAATAATTATTATTATTATTATTATTATTATTAGCAGGGTGAGTACCCAGGGGAGGGCTTTCTCTGTGGTGGCACCCAACCTATGGAATGCGGTCCCCAGAGTAGTCCTCCTGGCGCCGTCATTATTTGCTTTTCAGCACCAGGCCAAGATCTTTTTATAAAAACATCATTTTAATTGTTGATTTTATTTATTGATTTTAACAACTTTGGCCGGGATGTCTCCAACTACATTTTATTCTACTGATGAGATTTATTTATGTTGTAAGCCGCCCCGAGGCTTAGGCGAATGGGCGGCATATAAGTCTGCTAAATAAATGAAATAAATAAATAAATAAATAATGTCTACCTGATGTTTTCAACAGTTCTTGCATAATAACTTCAGGAATTTGTGTTTGTCCTATTTAAGGTTCTGCTCCCAGTTTACACTGGGACCATTGAACAGAGGGAGGAAGAGAATGAAATTCCTCTCCCACAAACAGCTCTTAATGTGCTTCCAGGAATTTAGTGTGAGTGGAAAGTTTGCATTTGCAGAAAATGGAGAATAATGCAAAGCAAATAGCTGCAGAGGAAGGATTAATCCTTTATCATACACTGTGCTCCTAGTACAAATTGGGGGTGTGTACGCTGAGTCCATCATACAACTATAATCCCCATTGAAGTGTATAATGTCTGCTGTGTGTAGCCAAATACGAGTGTTACTTTTTGATGACTCCTTCCCAATTCATGTGTAAAACTAATACAGATATTGTTCTTTGCATTGAGTGTGAAAAACAACTCCTATTTTCAGCTTCAGTGTACCTGAGGTTGAATGGATATATTCTCCTTTTATTGTCTAAAATGCAGGTCTGTTAATGCTCAACATCCCTGACAATTTCTAATGCACAAAGCAACTCTACTAGGCTGGAATGGACGGTGCCAACGTATACAGCAATCCTTGATCATAGGGATGAAATTATGACAGCCACTGCTCTGAGGGAGCCTACATTTGTAATATCAGTTCTCTACATGGGAGTAAGTAGATTTACATGAAGAGCAAGTTTTGTCCTTCTCCTCAGCATGGGGGAATTAGGAGAGGTGCTGCTAAGTTTGCTTCTCCAAACAGGAAGCAAGGCTGATGCTGAAAAGTGCAAGAACCTTGAATCACACCCTCCCCTTCATGAGTATCCACAGCTGGGTGATTTTATGATTGGTGCCATTGCTTCTCTTTCCATCATTCTTGATCCACTCACCTTCATTGTAGAACCCCCAGTAGCATTGCTGAATCATGTTCTGTAAGGAACAATATTTTGTCTTGGCTTCCATTTTGTTTTTTTATCTGATTGTTATCCAGGTGTGAAGCATGTGAACAATGGCTAGGGCAGTAGAGGAAGTTCGCATAATTAAAGGGATGTGGAAACTTTGTTATCGCTTCCTCTTTCCCCTCTCTTAATACACCTGTTCATTCATCTCTCACTTTTTGTTCTACCTTCTCTGATGGAAACTGCAGAATGCCAGTATTCAGGGACTGAGTCAACTCTTCTGAGGAAGTGGTTCTCTCCTCCTCTTCCATCCCAAAGTAGCCCCTCCACACACTCTTCTGAATGTATTTATGGATGACAGAGCGGACAGAGGGAGAATCTGAAATAATAATGAACAGTTTGTCCCATGAGTGAAGCCCTTCATGTCATGGAAATTCCATTCCTTGCTTTTAGGAAAGGCAGGGATGGGATTCATCCCAAGAGAAATTTTATTTATTTATTTATTTATTTATTTATTTATTAAAACATTTTTATGCCACCCCATTCGCCGAAGCCTCGGGGCGGCTTACAACAATAAATTAAAATAACATTTTAAAATATATACCTGTTCTATCTTCAATCTTGGAAACACTTGCATTACAAGTCTCTTGTCACATAGAAGGGATTACTTTCAGTGTGGTGTACCCTGTACTCTGTGCTTGGCCCCATCATAATCATTTTAACTGTTTTCATGTACTAAAAGATGCTCCTCCTAACTGGAAATATTAGATAATCAGACAATGTGCCTTCTAATCCCCTGCATGCCAAGAGTGGACCATGTCCCTCTAGATGCAAGCTGGGCATTCTTCTAGCACCGTGCCTCAAGCCTTGCACACAATACTCATAAGCCTCTTCACAGGGAGGAGGATGAGCTTCTGCCACAGGAGTGGTGGGGTCGTGGAATTATGCACTGATGTACTGATGCACTTCACTTGGAGTCTGGTGATATCTATCTGAGTTGACACACATGAGATCACACTAAGTATATCCTTTCCCATGAGGAAGTCCAAGCACTGGTCTATTTGGAAGATGGCCATCAATTTTCTCTGACTGATAGCTTTATGTTGCCCCAGGCAAGCCAGAGATGAGCTTGAGATGATGATAGTGGTGGTGGAAAAGGTAGTGTGAGTGTCTTTCAAAATGCTGTGAGGCGATTGTTCTGATGCAGGAGGTGCCTTTCTTGCTTCTAGAGTGGTGCCCAAGAATTCTCAGCATATCCTGGCCTTGGCATTTGCAGTGCAGGAGATTAATGACAACCCTCACATCCTGCATAACATCACCTTGGGCTTCCACATATATGAAAACTATTTCACAGCCAAGTGGACATATCAGGCCACCTAGCGACTGATATGCACAGTAGGGAGATTAGTCCCTAACTACCAATGCAGAATCCAGCAACACTTGGCAGCACTCATCGGGGGATTGGACCCCAAAACCTCGCTTTACATTGCAACTCTCTTTGATATCTACAAGAGTCCACAGGTGAGGAGAATTTCTTTACATGGAAGTGTAACATTTTCTTCACATTCAGTTTGTTCTTTCATGGGTGCTTTTGTGCTTTGGAGATGTTGATTTGCACATTGGAATAATATTTTCTCTATCCTTTGTATTTGGGGGGATACTGAAGGTGAAGCAAAGTATGAGGGAAGGTGGAGATTTCTGCCTGGACTGCGTTATGTTATGCAGGCTTGGATCTATGGCAGGAGGGTCTGGGCAAAGGCTCAGGCTACATTCACATGAACATTCTGATCCATTCTGAAGTGGCACGGATGCTCCTCATATTCCTTCCTCCTTCTTCCAGTCATCGCTAGGCAGAACAGGAAAGGACAGAGCACTCCATTTCATTCTCTCCTTCCACATCACTGTGTGATCACCCCCAGGTTGGATAAATAAACAGTTTAGGAGGAGGCAGGGTGTGTTGGGGATTGAAGAGGGGTTAGTCCTCTTCTGAATATCACACTGGCTCAGAAAATAGACTTCTATTTTTGGAGTAATTTAGGCAAAATATGCATTGCAGGGAGGTGGAAGTTTTTATATAGATTTCAGCTGTGGCCTCAAAAGGGTTTTGGATCCTTGGACATTTTCAAGAATTTGAGGAATAGGATGTGAATGAGTGCCTCACTCTTTTGCTACCTCTCTGTCTCATTTAG
This sequence comes from Varanus komodoensis, assembly GCF_004798865.1. NCBI lineage: Eukaryota > Metazoa > Chordata > Lepidosauria > Squamata > Varanidae > Varanus > Varanus komodoensis. The sequence goes on from NW_025335650.1 coordinate 25,980, forward strand.
AGTTCTTAATCTGAGCCGTATTCAGGACAAACTTTTTTTGTGATAGTTGGATGCTGCACTGCCTTCTCAATAAGCAATTGCTGAGATTCGCTAACTGCTCATGCTGCAATGCAGAGTTTTAACACTGGTGTTAGCAGCTTGTAGTAGTTGTTTTTTGTGTTCAGGGATAGATTATAAATAGGTAGATCTTGCACCGAATAATATTCATTGGAACATCCACTGTCATTAAATTTTTCAATGGAAATTAACATATAGATGAAATGGCTTCTCTGTGCCCTCTTCATGACTAAAAGACTGAAAGTAGGGAACTGAGAGGGAGTAGGGGAATGCTCCACTATCCGGCAATGAATGAGGACTCTCACATGCAAACTTGTTTGAATACGTGGTCCATTCTCTTGATTGGACCAAAGATTATTGCTAAGAACTCGTGTGTTTGTCACACCAGTCCATAAAGACACATCCACATGGAGACACAGTGGCAAAAATAATAAAAAAAAGATGTTGCAAGGTGTCATATTGCAGAACCCTTTTCAAGCATCATTGCAGGTACACACATGCGCCATGATTCACCTGGGATAATTGTATTTTAATATTGTTGCAAATATAGCTGATTTTATACATGAAAACAACAAAGCTGTCAAAGAATTTCAGTTCTATTTGGAACTTCTCCCTCTCCTTCTTGTATCTCCATAGTTCATATATGGCTCTGCACCAGTGATGAATGATAAAACCCCAGGCATGTCCTTCTACAACATGAGTCCAAGGGAGTCCCTCCAGTATGCGGACATTCTCTCCTTGCTGCTGAATTTCGGGTGGACATGGATTGGGGCAGTTGCAATGACTAGTGACAATGGGGAGAGATTCCTCCAGATGGTGGTCCCACTGTTTTCTGAGAGTGGTGTTTGCTTTGCTTTCATTGAAAAAATCCCCACACCTGATCTTGGCATGGATATGAAGTCCAGTATAGAAAAGTGGGCAAAAATATGTGATAATATCAGGGACAGCACAGCCAATGTATTGGTGGCCGATGGAGAATCATATTCTTTGACTTATTTTAGGTGGTTCCCATACCTATCAGAACAAAAACATGTGGCAAATACACCAATTGGCAAAGTAATGATTGTGTCAGCACAGGTGGAGCTCACATCATTTGTCTTTCAAAGGAATTGGAACACAGTCTTTTTCCATAGCACACTGTCTTTCAGAGTTCAATCCAATGAATTCCCAGGGTTTCAGCAATTCCTTAATGCACAAGACCCTTCCAGTCCAAAAGGAGATGGTTTTATTAGGTCATTCTGGCAACAGGCCTTCAGCTGTGTATTTCCAAATCCATTTCTGGACAATTTAGATGGAAACATCTGCACAGGGGAGGAGAAGCTGGAGCATCTTCCTGGGTCATTTTTTGAAATGAGTTTGACGGGCCACAGCTACAATGTCTACAATGCTGTCCATGTGGTGGCCCATGCCTTGCATGCCATGTCTTCCTCTGGTCTGAAGAACGGAGGAATGGTGACCAGAGGTGGACCGATGTTTCAGAGTCATGTACAATGGCAGGTAATTGGCTGAATAGCCTCGTGGGAGAGAACCACAGCTTTATATATTAAAAAATCAATAAAAAGTAGGGAAACTCATTCACTTTATAGTTGAACTACATGATCAAGTGTGTGTCTTCATAGAGAAAAAGCAAGATCCTAGAGTATTTGTGTGGAAACAAGAATATTTCAATTAGTTTCCCCTATATGAAATATATTTCCAGCATGCCTGAAAAATTGACTCATACTTCTGCAGCAATTCAGTTTAATCTTTGAATGGGAAAAGTATTGGAGCTTAAAGAGAGCAGTGAAAAGCATAAGGGGATCAAGGAAAATAATGGTAAGAGTGGCAGCCACCCCGTGCAAGTATTTCTCTCCTTGTACTTCATGATCTTCATGATTCCTTTCACTATTTTTCTAAGCACTTTCCTTTTCATTCTAGCTGCATCTTTTTCTGAAAGTGTTTCATTTAACAACAGTGCTGTCTATCACTATCATTCAGAATGCTCCAAGTATTGTAGGATAAATATTTTGCACAGCACTACAAATAGCTATTTCTGGGAATCTGTTCTTGTTCATATTTTGGCATAAAGTGCCATTGTTTTCAATTTCCTGGGAAAGTTTAATTTTTAATTTTAGTTTTCTTGTCTCATCCAAGTATAATAGAATATCAGGCTAAGGAAGACCTCATGGAACAGAGTATCATCAGTACGGTAATGCATTAGAATTTTGAGGAGGGTGTCGAACACGGCAGTTGTAATTTTAGGAAATGTGGAATACCTTTCTGATGCAGAATGCAACTCCCATTCTAGCATTATGATGAAGAATTACCAGCACATTTTGGCCTTGGTATTTGAAGTCAAGGAGGTCAACGAAAATCCTCAGCTGTTACCCAATCTCATCCTGGGCTTCCACATCTATGACAGCTATTACACTGCAAAGTGGGCTTACCATGCTACAATACAACTCATATCCACATTGGAGAGCTTCGTCCCTAACTACAAGTGTAGTGTCCAGAATAACCTGATGGCAGTTATTGGGGGATTGGACTCTGAAATCTCCCTTTATATAGCAACTCTCTTGGACATTTATAAAATACCACAGGTGAGCCATGTGTTCCTTTCTGGGTGTACATTAGACCACAGTTAATCACTGGGATAATTTTGTCAATCCAGCTCTGTATGCACATCCATAAAGATATGCTGTTGGATCTCAACTAATTTAGCTACCCGAAGTTACTATTGACAATAATGGTGCTTGAGGGGAATCACAACTATCCCTTTGGGTTCCTAGCTAAGCACAAGTAACTTGTTCTGGACCACTGCAAGCTAGTGCAGTAAAGCAGTTAAGAAGTGGAGATGTTAATACAAGGTGTTCAGTGAACTTCTCACTCAGTCATGGCTTATACAGATACCATAGGAAGTATGGGAAATATCACAGGCTGTGGTAAGTGCAATATTGTTATTGATCTTCTTGTCTCCCCAATCTATCTTTAGCTCATTTATGGCCCTGCTCCAGTAATGAGTGATAAAGCACCAGGTTTATCCCTTTTCCAGATGGCTCCTCAGGAAAACCTTCAGTATATGGGAATTCTCTCTTTGCTTCTGCAATTCAGCTGGACCTGGGTTGGAATCCTGATGGTGGATGATGACAATGGAGAAAGATTTCTGCAAACTGCACTGCCAGTATTTTCCAGGAAGGGCATCTGTTTTGCCTTTGTAGCAAGAAGCCCCAAATTCAGTTTTCTCTCGGAAACTACAGACATGCTACAAAAGGGTGCACAAATATATGATCAAATTATGGGCAGCAAAGCCAATGTCTTGGTGGCCTATGGAGCATCTTTTTCTATTTCTTTGTTTATTTGGTTGTCCTATATTCCAAAGCAAGCACATGTGACAAAGAAACCAAAGGGTATGGTGCGGATTATTACGGCTCAAGTGGAGTTCAGTATATATCTTTATCAAAGGAATTGGGAGTTAGACTTATTCCATGGTGCTCTGGCATTTACTCATCACTTAAATGACCTATTGACTTTTTACCACTTTGTTGAAAGCAGAAATCCATTCACTGCCAGAGGAGATGGTTTCATCAGAGACTTATGGAAACAGGCCTTCAACTGTGTGTTCCAAAATGCAGCTACAGATAAGAGGGATGGACTGACTTGCTCTGGGGTGGAGACACTGGAAAATTTCCCCAGTCTTTTTTTTTGAAACAAGAATGATTCCTCACTGCTACAGCATCTACAATGCTGTCTATGCCGTGGCCCATGCTTTGCATGCCATGGCCTCATCTAGACTCACATGTAGTGTAATAATAAATGATGGTTGTTTGAAGAACTCATGGCAGGTATGGGACTCAAAACCATTAGCACAACATTTTGGCTATCATGACCATCTCATGCAGGTGGGTGGTTTTCCAAAACCTTCATTTGAAGGAATTTCCACCTTCTTTCTTGCATCTATTGTGATAATTAAAATGCATTTATTTATTTTGAGATCTGACATTTCTTCATTAAAAAAAGGGTACACCATTTATACATTGTTTCAGACATGAGAAAAATACATACTACTCCAGCGTATCTGGGTTGTTTTAGGTTTTAACGTGATTCACAGCTTTCACCATCAAATCCTAAATTGTACTGCATATAGAATTGCAGGAAACAAGCCTGGGTCAACCCACAAGAAGATATTTCTTGGAGGTCAGTAAGGCTCAGATGCTTCTGAAACTGGCAAATGGCCAGAAAATTATTGGGCATCTTTAGCCATCATGAGTGCTCCACCTCCCCATCCAGAAAAGGTTTGGGCCTGCAAATCCAAGAAAAAGTGTGGGTGCATGGAGAGGAAGTTGCATGCAAGCTCAATTTATGACATCACATCAAGTCTTCACTGAACAAGGGGCTCTTCACTCAAGATCTTCCTTCCAGTTCCCTGGCTTTGTGATGCTTTAGTCAACATGAGCTAGCATTTTCTCAAAACTTAAACTGGAAGGTTGTGTGATCACTTTTCTGCCTTAATATCAGTTCCACACACTAATGTACATGTCCTGTGGCAAGAGTGGTGAATCTGTGGCACTTTCAATGTTGTTGGAGACAGAGAACAGCTCTTATCTTTTCTGAGTGTGAATTTGTGAAAAGCCAATGAGGGTATTTGTTTTCAAGTCTTTCCCATCTCTTAATATTTCTTGGTAGCCAAATGGGTGTTACTACTTAGTTGGCCATCATGATTTCAAGCTGCATATCATACAATACATGAAATACATTATCGTTCAATTTTATGCATATCTACTGTGAAATCATGATAGATTTTCTACTTGCTGTTTTGGATGGCTACAAATTGCCCATTACTGTTATCAAGAGTGCTCTCTACTTTAAGATACCATTCATTTTTATAGCTAGCATCAAATCATTCTCTCTCTCTCTCTCTCTCTCTCTCTCTCTCTCTCTCTCTCTCTCCCCGCCCCCCTCTTAATGAGTAATTTCCTTAAAACTCTTCTCTGGTCTAAAAAAATGCATTAGGAATAAATATCCAATTCTTGTTATACCCAAAGCAAAGTCATGGTTTGTTTAGGGCCACTGTCTTTTGCTTTTCAACCCAGCTCCATCACTTTCTCAGAGGGCTCTCATTTAACAACAGTGCTGGGGACAAGGTTACCTTGGACCAGAATGGGGAATTAGTAGCTGGATATGATGTTATTAACTGGATCATTTCCTCAAACCAATCTTTCCATAGAGTGAAAGTTTGGAGGATGGATGCTGAGGCTTCTCTAGAACAAGCATTCACCATCAAAGAGGATGCCATCACCTGGCACAGCTGGTTCAACCAGGTAGGATCCAGTGGACAATTATTTAGAAAAAATGCTTGGTGAAATCCCACATATGAGTCCTCAGATTTGAAAAAGAGCTTTGATGTTGGAGTTGGGCATCTTCACTCAAATCCCCTGTCATCACTGACACCCAAGCTGAAAAGAAGCACACCTGCTGCTTCCCCAGGTTTGCAAGAGTATCAAAGATGGCAAGGAGGAGACTGGGACAGTAATAATACTGTGCAACCCAATACTGTGCCAGCCTCTTTCCCTCTGGGCACCCTTTAATGAAGTGATACTGGAGTCACTTTTATATGAATGTATCACACTGCTGTCTGAAATCGTGAAAGATTGATGCATGGTGAGTGAATCATATTTGTCCTCTGCACCTTCTAAGTCATTCTATTTTCCTAGTATGATGGCCATTCAATGGGAATTACTGACAAAATAGACACTGTGTACAAACCAAAACTTTCTCATGAAAAAGAAAACATCTTCTAGTTTGTTTTGTATTGAATACAGAAAAAATGTGACCAAATGAATGAAGTTCTGCAAAACTTGGATTAGCAATGTGAATTCATTTTATGTATGTATCTTTTAAAAACGAATCTATCTTTACTTGATTTGTAAAGCTGAACCATTAACTTTGATCCTCTTCTGTACTTGTTCAGTATTAATGGGAGGATCTCATTATAATATCATTGCTTCAATATCATTATCATTTATAATCTTATTATATAATAATAATATATTATTATATTATAAGCCCTATCACTCGAGTTTGCATCCATGAAGACTGTAAACTGAGCACAACTGTCCTGCCCACTCCTCCATTCAACTTAATTGCAGTGTTTGCAACAAATTGTCCTTTTCCGAATGTAATGTATTTTGAGAATTGACTGTGTATTATACACCGAGTCATATATGAAATGATTACACCTTAGGCAGACCCCAGAAAAAGGTGCAAGCATTCCAAGCAACTATTCTCAATAGTTTAAGACTTTCCTAAAGTATTGAGAATAGACTTCTTGCACATGGCAGGCATGTCGTGAGCGGAGCCGACTAGAGCCAGGGGTCAGACTAGATGGCCGATGAGGCCCCTTCTGACTCACTCTGTGTCTATGTTTCTTTTGGGTATGGATTAGATACAGCTGCAATCAACTCTGGAAATGTGGCATATCAGAAGATTAACCTTAGAAATTATCACTCTTTCTTCCATCCTTGGGTTAGACACAGCCTGATTCTGTATGTTCAGAGAGCTGTCATCCGGGTTCCAGGAAGAAAGTGAAGGAGGGAAAGCCATTTTGCTGCTATGATTGCATTTCATGCCCAAAAGGGAAGATTTCACTCTGAAAAGGTAAAAAAATAAGCTGGTGGAGTATTGAGGCATAGCAAATTATCTGTGCAATGTCCCTTTTGGGAAAAGCAAACCTCCATATCCCTTTCTTCTTCCCATTACCTAGATGACAAAGGCGTTGGTCTTACCTATAAAGCTGTGCTGCAGATCAATTTCCTCTATTTCTAGTGTTGCTTTTTGTTTGGTCTTTGGTGAGCACCATTGCCTCTTCAACCAAGTTGGCCTCAGTAGAACTGAAAAGGGGGCTGGAAGGAATCCCAAGGTGAAGAAATGAGAATGAACAACCAACAAAACTGGAGACAATGAGAAGGCTCAGTGACCACAAATGGAGACTCACCTAGGAAAGCGTTGGTTGGGATGGGGACCTCAGGGAAGGACAGAATTGCTAGGGTCCCAAACAGCAGCTATACATGCTACTAAGTTTTCCTGTGTTCCTGATGCACTAAACCAATTTTGTGAACCAGCTGAGCTGCCTTCTCTCCGTGGAGTTTAAGTTTGATATTTAGTATTTGAAGGGAACATATTGGCTTTAATACTGGCAATGCAGTTCCAACTTCTTGGGTTCTTTTGTTTTTATTTATTTGTTTGTTTTTCGATTTAGAGCCTGCCTTTTTCCTACAAAGGGCTCAAGGCAGCTTACATCATTCTCCTCCTCCATCTTATCCCCACAACAACAACCCTGTGAGGTAGGTTGGGCTGAGAGTCTGTGACTGGCCCAAAGTCACGCAGTTGGCTCCATGGCTAAGGAGGGTCTAGAATCCAGATTCTCTGAGTCCCAGTCCCATGCTCTTAACTACTACATTCTTGGTGGTCACTGATTTCAGCATTCTTTAGGCAAATTTTGAAATACAATTAAGAGAGCTGCTATGCATCTGTTCTCATTTCTTTAAACCTATTAACATGCTTCTATAACTTGAGGGTCAAAACTTAATGAGAGACAATCACAGGAGCAGCATGTACTCTGTCCTCCCACCTGGAAGAAGAAAAGGCCTTGCAGGGGAAGAAAGTCTTAGTACGCGTGGCTTGAGACATTTTCTTTTTCTCTTCAGATATGAATGACTGCTCTAAATGCAGAGTTGGATACTATCCAAATAAAAACAGTGACTTTTGCCTTCACTAGGAAATAAGCTTCATGTCTTATGAAGAACCCCTGGGGATCACTTTAGCCTTTTTTGTTCTTTTCCTTTCTTTGACCACAGGCTTGGTGATGGGAACATTTATGAAGCACCACAACACTCCCATTGTCATTGCCAACAACCAAAATCCCACCTACATTCTCCTCGCCTCCCTCCTGCTCTGCTTCCTTTGCACATTTCAATTCATCGGGAAACCTCAGGTGGTGACATGTCTCCTTCGACAGATTGTTTTTGGCAATGTCTTCTCATTGGCCATGTCCTGTGTGTTGGCCAAAACTGTCACAGTGGTTCTGGCTTTCATGCCCACCAGACCAGGATCCAGAATGAGGAACTGGGTGAGGAGGAGACTGGCCACTTCCATCTTTCTTGCTTGCTCCCTTATTCAAGTAGGCATTTGTACTGTGTGGTTAGCAATCTCCCCTCCATTCCCACATGCCAACATGAATTCAGAGACTGAGGAAATCTTACTGGAATGTAATGAGGGTTCTGTGATTCTGTTTTACTGTGTCCTGGGTTACATGAGCTTGCTGGCAATGGTGAGTATGGCAGTTGCTTTGTTTGCTAGAAAGTTACCAGACAGTTTCAATGAAGCCAAATTCATCACTTTCAGCATGCTGGTCTTCTGCACTGTTTGGTTATCTTATGTTCCAACCTACCTGAGCATCAAGGGGAAATACATGGTAGCTGTGGAGATCTTCTCTATCTTAACCTCCAGTGCTGGGTTGTTGAATTGCATCTTTTCTACAAAATGCTATGTTATTTTGATGAGGCCTGAACTGAACAGCAAGGCACAGCTGATCAAAAGAAAAGCTTAAAGAGAATACTTGTCAATATCCTTTGCTACAGTTCTGAGTTCAGGAAAACTTGATTGTTCTATGCATTGTGGGGCCGCCATAGGATTGCTCTGCCCAAGTATTTCTGCTTTATTTCATTTATTGCCACCCCATTTGTTCTTTTCTCATGACTCCTGCAATGAGGACACCCACTTTGGCTGAGTTTTCCCTTCCTTGACTCACCTAACAGTGCTATCTCACTGTACCTGGTAGCTTTATGTCAAGTGCCTGTGCAGAAATTCCTTCAATGTTTGTGACAATAACAGAATACTGGCTACTGCCTGAGAGAGAGAGAAGTGTGCGTACTGTGCATTGCACTCACGTGCCCATATATTCAGGCTGAAATTCTACTAGGAGAATTGTGATTCCAGTGGGGAAAATATTGAACTCTTACCCTTGTTTGGTAGCTGACTATGGTGTCCTTTCAATGTTCTGATATATGAACATACCCTCACATCTTCACAACAATTGACTGGTAATACCTGTCCGGTATTGCAGTAGTTATTGTGACTATTATTTTATGGCAGTCATGCCACCCTGCCCCACAAAAAAAGTGTGTGTGTGTAGTTTCCCCCAAGTATGCACATCTAAAATCATTTTGAAACAGGGACAGAATGATGGGTAAAACAAGGCCAAAATCACTCAGAAAATAATTAGCCAGATTCCCCTAATTGCAACAAGGATTGGGTACAATACTGAGGATGCAGTAATATATGTGTTTGGACGGAACCCCCCTTCAATTCCCAGCACTGCACAGGAGTATCTTTCTCAATCTAATAACATGCAGTTGCACTCTTAGAAGGTCACATACTTGATCAAGCCCACATGGAGTAAGTATGTTGACTTTCCATCCCCTGGAGGTGCAATATGAGGATTAAGTCCAAAGCGTCATTTGACTAGAATGATATCTTCAAAAAACGGCTCTTCCCCCCAAAAGCTGTTTTCATGAGATCACTCCAAAAGATGTTAGACCAGGACACCAGCCAGGATGTCACTTGACACCCACAGCTGCTGCTGGTGGGGGCACAATACCTACATAGTAATGCCTTGCCTTCAAAGGGTGCCTCACCAGGCTGACCATTTTCCAGGAAAAAAATAAGATGACCCTCAATTTTTTTGAGGATCCATTAATATAGCTTCATTGGAGCCCTCTGCCCACCCACGAAGAGTCAAACATGAGTACATCTTTTCCTATGAAAGATTAATTCAGTCTCATGTACTGACCAGGAGTGTGAACTCTGTGTGGCATTCCTTGATCTTTTCCATAGTCTCCTGTTGCAAAATAAGTAGACACCTTTGAGTCACCAGCTGGGAAAACATCCAGTTGGAAGGGTGATGGTGACCTTTGCCCTAGTCATGTAATTGACCACTCATTCCAGCACACCTTTGACCATATTGGAAATGGCATGAGGCAGAACACCATACTGAGAACATCCTATCAGCATGGGATTTTTCTTCTGCAGCCAACAAGAAAGTGGAAAATGTATCATGCTTGTCCAGTAGCATTCCTTTATAACAGTGCAATATCATGTGTGCAACACTGCCAAAGGATGCATATTCTGCTGCACACATACGGTTGGGAATAAGACCTATAGGTGATTCCACCATTGGTAAAATGAATTTTGGATTCTGTAATTTGTTGTTCAGTTGCAAAGTTGTGCATGGCTCTTTACGACCCCATAGACCATACCATGCCAGGCTCTCCTGTTCACCATGCCTGAACTTTACCCATATTTCAAGTGACACAATCTAACCATCTCATCCTCTGCTGTACCCTTCTCCTGTTGTCTTCAATCATTCCCAGAATCAGGGTCTTCTCCAGTGAGTCCTTCCTTCTCATTAGGTGCCCAAAGTATTTGAACTTCAGCTTCAGTATCTGTCCTTCTAGAGAATAGTCAGGGTTGATTTCCTTTAATATTGACTGCTTTGATCTCTTTGCAGTCCAAGGGACTCAGAGGAGCCTTCTCCAGAATCACAATTCAAAGGCCTCAATTCTTTGCTGCTCAGTTTTCCTTATGGTCCAACATCCAACTCTCACAGCCATACATTACAACTGGGAAAATCATAGCTTTGACTATACAAAACTTTGTCAGCAAGGTGATGTCTCTGCATTTCAGTATGCTGTCTAGATTTACCATAGCTTTCCCCACCAAGGAGCAAGCATTTTTTAATTTCAAGGCTGCAGTCACCATCTGCGGTGATCTCAGAGCCCAAGAATCTATCACTACTTCCATTTCTACCCTGTCTATCTGCCAGGAAGTTATAGGAGCAGATGCCATGATCTTGGTTTTTTAATGTTGAGCTTCAAGCCAACTTTTGTGCTATCCTCTTTCACCCTCATCAAGAGGCTTTTTAGTAGCTCCTCAATTTCTGCCATTAGAGTGGTATTGTCTGCATATCTGAGTAAAAAGTGTATAATCTAAATTCAAGAATGAAATGGTGGTATAAGGGTGTATAAATGGGTGTGTAAAAGTTTGACAGGGCAGTATCATTGCCTTCTCTGTGTATCAATGATATATTGAGCTTCTTGCTATAATGTAGGTAATGAACTCTCATCTTTTATTTCATTCATTGCTTTTTATATATAAAAAAGTTACATAATCTTGCTATGATCATCATTTTGGCTCTGGCCTCTTGGCAGAGCAGCAGAGCAGCAGAGGCAGAGGCTGGGAGAGAGCGCTGAGTGACCAGGGGACTGGCGAAGGCAAGGTAGGAGCTGGGCAGTGGAGCAGAGGGCCAGGAGCAGCAGAGAGGAAGGGGGCGGTGCCAGAGAGGCTAGAGCAGCCAGGAGAAAGCAGAGGGGTGGGGTATCATCCCTTGTCTGCATCCCTTAGCTGTGGCCCGGGTTGTCTGGAGACTCCCTTCACTGAGACACAGAGGTTTGATTGATTGTTTGTTTTGTTTGTGCTGTGCTGTGCTTTGTTTTTCTTCCAATTTGAATTTAAGTTTATTTTATCCTTGTGTGTGTGTGCAAGTGGGTTTTCATCTGGGAGAACTGGGCGAGTGTGAGGAACTGCAGGACTAACAAGGCAGGGGACCAAGATAAGGTCTCGGAAGAGATACCGATGGCAGACCAGGAGATGGCCTTGGCAAGAGTCACGGGTGTTGCTGTCCACTGCGACAGCTGCAACATGTTCGCCCTTCTCCCCCAGGAGAGGCAGGGATACACTTGCCCTCGATGCAAGATGGTGAACCTGCTAGAAGAGGAGGTGAGGTGCCTGAGGGCCGAGAGAGCTCTCTAGGCCCCCCTGGAGCAGCTCCCCCTGGACAGAGGGTTGAGGGAGAGGCCACGGGAGGAGCAGCTGCGGAGACATGGAGGTATGTCACCCACAGGAGGAGGAGGCCAGCACGGCCTCCTCCTTCTCCTGGAACCAATCTGGAGCTGGGAAAGAGGTGCTCTCCACTTGAGGAGGCTGGGGCTGATGTGGCCTTGGGGGACCAGTAGGACCCCCAGTCTGAGACATCAGGCGGCAAGGGGGCTGCTGCAGGAGAGGCAAGGGCCAAGGCACAGCCGCCCACCAGCACCGAGAAGGTACGGCAGCGGGTGATTGTTGTTGGGGACTCCCTGCTGAGGGGCACTGAGCCAGTGGTGTGCCACCACAACCTGGAGACAAGGGAGGTTTGCTGCCTGCCAGGCGCATGCATCTGGCATGTCATGGACAGAGTGGAGTGTCTTGTTTGCTCCGGGGGTCACCAGCCGCTCCTGGTGATCCATGTGGGCACAAACGATGTGGCCAGGTAGGGTGTGGTTGGGACCACCAGGGACTTTGAGGCCTTGGGGAAGAAACTCAGGGAGCTGAAGGCTCAAGTGGCCTTCTCATCAATCTTACCTGTCCAGGGATTTGGGCCAGGAAGGGACAGGAGGGCCTCTGAGGTGAACGACTGCCTTAGGGTGTGGTGCCAGAAGGAACGCTTTGGGTTCCTTGAACACAGCACTCGTTTTCTTGCCAATGGACTTCTGGCAAAGGACAGGTTACACCTCATGAGGATGGGGAAAAGGTCCTTTGGAGATGCTCTAGCAAGCTTCCTCTGGAAGACTTTAAACTGAGCCGGGGGGGGGTTCAGGCCCCCCAGGAATGTGTCTTCACTGGACAAGTATGGGGGGAGGATCAGGGCTCTGGGAGCAGGGATTTAGAAATACTGCAGGGACTGACAGGACTCCTTCAGAGAGGGTCCAGGTATTAGGGAGGATGGGAGGAAAAAGGAGGCTGGAAACTCCAAGGAAAGGAAGTAGTGGGAAGGAGTTGAGGTGCATGTACACCAATGCTAGGAACATGGGTAATAAGCAGGAAAAGCTTGAAGCTCACCTGGGAATAGGAGGGTATGACCTGGTGGGAATCACTGAAACTTGGTGGGATGAAAGGCAAGTCTGGAATGTGAACATAGAAAGGTATCACCTTTTTAGAAAGGACCAAAAGGGAAAGAGAGGTGGGGGTGTGGCTTTATACATCAGGGAAGGGGTAGGATGCAGTGAGACAGAATGCAGCACAGATGGGGATTTGGTAGAGGCAGTCTGGGTGAAACTTAGGGGTTTTGACAGGGAAAGAGACCTGACAGTGGGGGTTTGTTATCACCCTTCAGGTCAACTTGAGACCCTGGATGATGTCCTGACAGGCCAGATTCTAAGGATATCTCGGGGGAGAGACACAGTAATTATGGGAGATTTCAGTCTCCTGGATATTACTTGGGAGAATCACTCGGCGGTGACAGCCAGGTCACGTCGCTTCCTAGAAGCTACAGAGGGAGGGTTTTTCACACAGAGTGTCCAAGAGGCGACAAGAGGGTGAAACATCCTTGACTTGGTTGTGACCAATAGGGAGGAACTGATTGATGAAGTACAGATTAGGGGAGCTCTGGATGCGAGTGATCACTCCATCCTTTGCTTTCAGATCAGGGGAGGGGGACATGCTGCAGGTCTAGGACTAGAAGCTGGGTCTTCAAGAGAGCCAACTTTGGCCAACTGAAGGCCAGACTGGGGAAAGTTTCCTGGGATAGGTTTCTGGAAGGTAAGCATGTTGAGGAGGGGTGGATAGCACTCAAAAGGGAGGCTTTGGAGGCACAAGCCTTGACGATACCTCTAGTCAGTAAGGTGGGGAGGCGGAGGAGAGTGCCGCCATGGATGCAAAAGGAGGTGGTTAGAGGGATTAGACGAAAAAGGAACCTCCGTAGGAAATGGGAACTGGGGCAAATAGACAAAAGGGTATACCGGGAAGAGGAGGCCCGTTGCAGAAGAATTCTTCGCAAGACTAAGGCTGATTATAAGCTGAGACTTGCCAAGAATATCAAGAGCAACAAAAAGGGCTTCTTTCAGCATGTAAATAGGAAGAGGAAGGGGGGACAAGTGGTGGAACTACTTAATAAGGAGGAAGGAGACTCAGTGACTGATATGAGGGAACAGGCACAGATGCTAAATGACTATTTTGCCTCTGTGTTCTCCCCAAAGCAGGATGGGGGATATCCGCATAGGAGATTAGATGAGGCTGGGGATTTAGGGGCGCAGATTAGAGGCACCCCCTTTGAAGTCGAGGGGCTTCTCAGGGCATTGGACTTTACAAAGGCGCCAGGCCCTGACAGGTTACACCTGAGAGTACTTAGAGAGTTGTCAGGGGTTCTCTCACGCCCTTTGGCCTCCATTTTTGAGAACTCATGGAGAACAGGTGAAGTTCCAGAGGACTGGAAGGTGGCATCAGTGGTCCCAATTTTCAAAAAGGGTAGTAGAAAAGACATAGGGAATTATAGACCAGTTAGCCTTACGTCCATTGAAGGAAAAAATAATGGAAAGGCCCATAATAGAGAGAGATCTAGTGATGCTAGATAGGGAAAGGAGGCTGACAGCCACACAACACAGCTTCCACAAAAACAGGTCCTGCCAGACAAACCTTGTGGAATTCTATGACAAGGTTTCAAGATGGCTAAATGAAGGGGATGCAGTGCATGCGGTATACCTGGATTTCAGCAAGGCCTTTGACAAAGTGCCCCATGATATCCTGGTGGAGAAACTGAGGAGTTTTGGGATACACCAAAGCACTGTCTGGTGGATTAGGGCATGGTTGACTGATCGAAAGCAGAAGGTAACCATTAACGGGGAATCATCGGGATGGCGGCCAGTAACAAGCAGGGTCCCCCAGGGCTCTGTCCTGGGGCCGATCCTGTTTAATCTTTTCATTAACGACATGGAAGAAGGGGTGAACAGTCTGCTGATCAAATTCACAGATGACACTAAAACTGGAGCAGTTGCCACAACTGAGGAGCAGGTACTCCAGATCCAAAAGGATCTGGACAGACTATGGAAGTGGGCAGGAGACAACAGGATGGCGTTCAATGTGGATAAGTGCAAGGTCTTGCTCTTGGGGCATAGGAATAGCTGTCATAAGTACAGGTTAGGTGACAAGTGGCTGGACAGCAGCACTTGTGAAAGGGACCTCAGGGTACTGGTTGACTGCAGGCTAAACATGAATCAGCAGTGTGATGCAGTGGTCAAGAGGGCGAACGCCACCCTTGGTTGCATAGCCAGAAGTGTGGCTTCTAGATCCAGAGAGGTGTTACTACCACTCTACACAACTCTAGTGCACCCGCAATTGGAGTATTGTGTTCAGTTTTGGGCCCCTCATTACAGAAAGGATATAGCCAGGTTGGAGTCAGTGAGGTGTAGGGCCACAAGGTTGGTGGCTGGTTTGCAGGGGATTCCATGTGAGGCGAGACTGAGGGAACTGGTTCTCTTCAGCCTGGAGAAGAGGAGACTCAGAGGGGATATGTTGGC
>NW_025335650.1:41498-97025 GCF_004798865.1 Varanus komodoensis
AGCCTGGAGAAGAGGAGACTCAGAGGGGATATGTTGGCAACATATAGGTATCTGAGGGGATGTCACATGGAGATGGGTACAGACCTGTCCTCCCCTGCAGAGGAAGGCAGGACATGCTCCAATGGAGCAAAGCTCAGGGAACCAAGGTTCCATTTGGATGCCAGGAAGCACTTCCTGACAGTCAGGACCCCGAGGGTGTGGAATGGGCTTCCACGAGAGGTCGTTGAGACCCCATCGGTGTGGGTTTTCAAGGATAGGCTGGACGTCCACATGGTGGGCATGTCGTGAGCGGAGCCAGCTGGTGCCGGAGATCAGACTAGATGGCCCAGGAGACCCCTTCTGACTCTCTTTGTTTTCTCTGTTTTCTATGTTTCTATCATTAATTTCATTTACTACATTTTGTACTGGTAGCAGTAATTTTTCCTCTAGACACTTATAATACATTGCAGAGAGAATATCTGGTCCAAATGTTTTATCTTTTCATAGCCTATTAATTGCTTATGAATTCTCTTATGGTCAGAAATCCAGGGTAAGGATAGGGTTCAGAAAACAGATTCTCCTGAAGGTTTTGAATGCTGGAACAAGATCAGAATGCTGAGATTCAATGAAGAGGGCAGAAAAATCTCCAGAAAGTGAGGAGTTTAGAAATCTGTATGACGCATAGGGACTTGGCCAAATTTTATTGTTAGGGTGGAAATCCAAGGTAGGTTTAGGGTTTGGAAAGATAAGGTTCTCCTGATATTTGTGAGGGCTGGAATCTGATCGGAATGCCGAGATACAATGAGGAGGGCAAAAAAAAAAAAAAAAAAAAGGTCCAGAAAGTGAGGATTTTAGAAATTGGTTTGATGTATGGGGAAATTGTTCTGCTGTTTGGGTTACTGGGATAATCCAGGGTAGGGTTAGTGATTGGAAATGTAGGGTGCTCCAGGTTGTTCTGAGGGCTGTAACATGACCAGAATTGCAAGATACAATAAGCTGGGGAGAAAAAAACCTTGGAAAGTGAGGATTTTAGCCAGTGGCTTGATGCACGGGGAAATGGCCCCAATTTTAGTGTTACTGTGGAAACCCAGGGAAGGGTTAGAGTTCAGAAAACTAAATTGCTCCTGATGTTTCTGAGGGCTGGAATGCGATCAGTATGGTGAGATAAAATTTAATGTGAAGAAAAAATCTCTGGAAAGTGAGGGTTTTAGAAATCATTATGATGCATGAGGAAAGTAACCCTACCCTGGATTTCCACCCATACCTAAAATTGGGCCAATTCCCCATTCATCATACAGATTTCAGGTGAGTTTCTACACATCATTTCTCAGCTAGTACTTAAAGAGCACTGGTTTTTCTCACGTGTTCATTAAGCCTGAGAGAAAAGTGGAATGGTCCCTGATTGATGAAACTCCCTCTGCCCACAACTGGCAATGTCCAGTCATCACAAACTGCTCAAATGAAAGCCCATCAGCATCCAGTAATTCATTCTTAGCATCTTCCTATGATCAAGAAATGACTTGATGGCATGATAGTTCATTTAGGAATTACATTGAATGTGGTTGGTCAGGCATGAACTCTCTTTGGGTGGGTAAAAAGTGGCTCTCTTTTTGTTGAAATCTAATCATTCTTCATTACTCATACCTGTCTCATCACACATAAATCTCTGCTTGGTTTTCTCCATCAGGGTTTTCTGTGTCTGCTCGTGCTCCATCCAGCTCCATCTTCTCTATTTTCATTCTGATGTCTACCTCTTGTTCTCAACAGTTCTTGCATGATAAATTTGGGAATGTGTGTTGCGCCTATTAAATGTATTCCTCCCAGGTTACACTGGGACCACAGCACAGCAGAAGGAGAATGACGTTCCCTTCCCATAAATAGCTCTTGGTGTGCTTCCAGGAATTTAATGTGAGTGGAAAGATTCCATTGGCAGGGGAAGAGAGAATACTGCAAAGTGAATAGCCATAGAGGAAGCATTAATCATCCCTGATCATACACTGTGGTTCCAATCCAAATCAGGTTGGAGTGGATTGACTCCAGAGCAAAACATAAAATTTCAGAGGGCTTCGTAATGAATGCTGAAGAACATAGTTCTTCTTTACTATCTGATATCTTACCAATTCATGCATAAAACTATTAGAAATACTGTGCTCCACTTAAAGTGTGAAAAACAATGCTTGTTTTCAACTTCAATGTCCCTGATGTCCCATTGCTATATTTTCCTTTAATTGTCTGTTAATATTCAACATCCCTGCAGATTTCCAATGAACAAAGCAAGTCTACTAGGCTGCAAAGGACAGTGACAATATATATATAGCAATCCTTGATCATAGAGATAATATAATGACAGCCAGGAGTCTCAGGAAGCCTATATTCATAATCTCAGTGTTCTACAAGGGAACAAGTGGATTTGTGTGAAAACCAAAGTTCTGTCCTTCTGCTCAGCGTGGGGGAATTAGGAGTGGTGTTTCTAGGCTTGCTTCCCCAAAAAGGAAGAAATGTTGATGCTGAAAAATGTAACCATGAGCCACAGCCTCCACTTCATGAGTACCCACAGCTGGGTGATATCATGATTGGTGCCATTGCTTCTCTGTCCTTCATCATTCCTGATGCATTAACTCTCACTGGAGAACCCCCATTAGCATTGCTGGATGAACTCGTGTAAGGTGTTAATATTTTGTTTTTGCTTCCAGTTATTTGTCTGTTTATCTGAATGTCACCAGAACTTATTGTAGCAGATGTATCCTGTGAACAATGGATTGAACAGCTGAGGAATTTCATATTTTTAAAGGGATGTGGAAGCTTTGTTATCTGCATAGGAAGAAGGATGCATTTTGGTATGATTTTAAACTTCTTCACAATTATTTTCCTTCTGCCTGACACCTCTGTGGTCTTGTACTTTCTCTGATTCCCTCTAATACTTTCTGTATTGCACCAGTTTCTCCAGGATGACATCTCTTCCGCGTATGTCTTTCTTAAAACCCCTGTTCATTCCCCTCTTTCTTTTTCTTCTGCCTTCTCTTAAGGAAACTGAATAGTGGCATAATTCAGGAGATCAGATCAACTCTTCTGAGTTCCATTTAGATGCCAGGAAGCACTTCCTGACAGTTAGGACTCCGAGGGTATGGAATGGGCTTCCATGGGAGGTGGTTGAGGCCCCATCAGTGGGGGTGTTCAAGGATAGGCGGGACATGCACATGGTGGGCATGTTGTGAGCGGAGCCAGTTGGAGCCGGGGGTAGGACTGAATGGCCCAGGAGGCCCCTTCTGACTCACTCTGTTTCTATGTTTCTACTTCCTTTCCTTCCTAAAGCAGCCCCTCCAGACACCCTAGTTAATCTGCTGATATGTGTCAGAGGGGCAGCCCAAAAATCTGATTAAGAAATTGTCCCTTGTGTGTACCCCTTCCTGTCTTGAATATTCCTTGCTTTTAGGGAAGGTGGATACAGGATCTATCCCAAGACAAATGTATTCTGTTAGAATGGGAAACCATTGCAACAAAAGTCTCCTTGTCACTTAGAAGGGATTCAAATCAGTGTGGTATACCTTGTAATCTGTGCTTGACCAGATAACAATCATTTTAACTCTTTTCATACACCAAAAAGATTTTCCTCCTGTGATTGCCACATAATTGGACAAATGTGTATTTTAATCCCATACATATGAATGGCTGAACCTTTCCATCTAGATAAATGCAGAGCATTCCTTTACCATCATCCCTGCAACCTTGCACATGATTCCCACAAGCCTTTTCACTGGGAAATTGATGAGCCTCTGCCAGGGAGGTGGTAGGATGTTGGCATTACACACTGACACACTTCACCTGGGAGGAAGCTTCAGTGGAATCTGGAAATTTCTATCTGAGTTGACATAAAAGGGATCACACAATTCAAGTCTTCTACGATAAGAAAGTGTAGGGAATGGTCTATTCAGAGGATGAGTATCAATATTGTCTGAATGCATTAGCTTTGTGTTGGCCAAGGCAAGGCAGAGATGAGGTCGAGATGATTATAATCATGATGCCAAAAATCAGTGTGAACATCTTACAAAATACTGTGTCAGAAATGTTCTAATGCAGGAGGTGAATTTCTTGCTTCCAGTGCGGTGCCAAAGAATTACCAGCATATCCTGGCCTTGGCATTTGCAGTGCAGGAGATCAATGAGAACCCTCACATCCTGCCCAACCTCACCTTGGGCTTCCACATCTGCGACAGCTATTTCACGGCCAAGTGGACGTATCAGGCCACCTTGCGACTGATGGGCACAGCAGGGAGATTAGTCCCTAACTACCAATGTGGTATCCAGCAACACTTGACAGCAGTCATAGGGGGATTGGATGCCCAAACCTCTCTTCATGTTGCAACTCTTTTGGATATCTACAAGAATCCACAGGTGGGGAGCATGTCTTTCCATGAACATGGAGAATGGGAGTGTAACATTTCCTTCACATTCTCTTTGTTCTATCATGTGGGAGAAGGGAAATTCTTGTTGGGGCACCACCCAGTTATATGGATGTTGATCTGGGCAGAGGCTCACATGCACATCCTGATCCATTTTGTAATGCCATGGACTCTCTTCACATTCATTAATCCTTGCTAATGCCAGGCCTAGGCAGAGCAGGGAAGGACAGGGCTCATGTTTTTCAGTAGTTCAGACAAAATATGCATTACAGGGAGGTGGGAGGTGCAATTTTTATATAGATTATAGCAGTGGCTTTGAAACTGTTTTGGATCCTTGGACGTATTTGCAAATTTGAGTAAAAACATATGAATGAGTGGACTGCTCTTTTTATATCTCCCTGTCTCATCTACAGATCTTAATCTGAGCTTTATTCTGCACAATTTTTTGTGTTTGTTCAATGCTGCACTGTATTCTCAATACAGGATCAGATAATTGCTCATGGGGCTATGCAGGGAGTGCTTCTTAGAAACATTGCCATTAACAATTTTTGTGTGAGCAGGAGGAGAGTATAACAGAGGAAGATATTGCACTGAAAAATACTCATGGATCATCTACTGTTATTGAACTATTTAATTATTTCATGGAAATTAACATATGAAATGGCTTCTCCTTGCCCTCTTCATGGCTAAAGGACTGATGCTGCAAAACTGAGAGCAGGGGAACACCCATCTCTAAGCCAATGATTGAGGAACTTATTGAGAGGGAGCAGGGGAACACACACACACTCAGTTGAAAAGAAAAAATGTGCCAAATAAAAAATCGCCCTTCAGGCCCACATGTTCCATTTCATAATGGGG
Source organism: Varanus komodoensis (assembly GCF_004798865.1). Classification (NCBI taxonomy): domain Eukaryota; kingdom Metazoa; phylum Chordata; class Lepidosauria; order Squamata; family Varanidae; genus Varanus; species Varanus komodoensis. The sequence goes on from NW_025335650.1 coordinate 46,735, forward strand.
ATCCCAGTATTATACTATTGTTCGGAAAATTGCTGAGGTTATATATGCAAATATTATGAAAACAACTAAACTGTAAAACAAATTGCTGTATCATTTGGCACTTTTCCCTCACCTTCTTGTATCTCTTTAGCTGATATATGGCTCTGCACCAGTGATGAATGATAAAACCCCAGGCCTGTCCTTCTACAACATGACTCCAAGGGAGTCCCTCCAGTATGCAGGAATCCTCTCTTTGCTGCTGCATTTTGGGTGGACATGGATCGGGACAATTGTTATGGAGAATGACAATGGGGAGCAATTCCTCCAAATAGTAGTCCCACTATTTTCTGGGAATGGTGTCTGCTTTGCCTTCATTGAAAAAAATTCCTGAATCTGCTCTAGGCAGGGATATCAAAAACATTTTGGAGAATGGTGCAAAAATATGTGACAAAATTGAGGACAGCATAGCCAATGTTTTGGTAGCCAATGGAGAATTCTATTCCATGGCATATTTTAAATGGTTACCATACCTATCAGAACGAGGACAAGTGGCAAATACACCAATTGGTAAAGTTATTATTGTGACATCTCAGGTGGAGTTCACATCATTTGTCTATCAAAAAGATTGGAACACAGACTTTTTGCTTGGTGCTCTATCTTTCAAAATTCAATCCAATGACGTCCCAGGATTTGAACATTTCCTTCATGCACAAGAACCTTCCAGTACAAAAGGGGATGGTTGCATTAGGTTATTCTGGCAACAAGCTTTTGGCTGTGTATTTGCAAATGCATTTCAAAGCAACTTAGATGATAATATCTGCACTGGGGATGAGAAGTTGGAATGTCTTCCTGGATCGGTTTTTGAAATGAGTTTGACTGGCCACAGCTACAATGTCTACAATGCTGTCCATGTGGTGGCCCATGGCTTGCATGCCATGTCTTTGTCTGGTCTGAAGAACAGAGGAATGGTGACCAGAGTGGGACTGACCTTTCTGGGTCAAATACAGTGGCAGGTAATGGGCTGAATATCCACATGTGGGAGAGAACCACAGCTTTGTAGATTTAAAAAACATCAGGGTAAAGCTGGCAAACTCATATGGTCCATATTTGAAGTAGATGATTATGTGTCTTCTTACACAAAAAGTAAGATCCTAGAGCAGTGATGGCAACCTTTTAGAGACCGAGTGCCCAGTTCTACCCAAAACCCACTTATTTGTTGCAAAGTGCCAACACTGCAATAAAACCTGAATACTGATGTTTTAGTTTGGAAAAAATAACTCACAGACAGTCCAAGCAAATATATATATATATCCTTGGCAGCACACTGACCGGCCATGTGAAAGCTCGGATGAGTTGCAGCTAATGAGTCACGGCCCATGACATCATTGCCTGGTGCCACTACTCTTTTCTGAGTATGAACATGGCCCCTTTGTGCACTGCTATCCGATGCTCGGCTGCTGGGGCAACTTGGCTTGTATGCCAACCGAGAGGCCTCTGTGTGCCTGCTGCAGCACTCATGCCATAGGGTCACCACCACTCTCCTAGAGTATATGTGTCTGTGCAAGAATATTTAAAATAGACTCCTCTAAATGTAATGCTTTTCTAGAATGCCTGGAAAACTGACTCAAACTTCTGAAGCAATTCAATCGAACCTTTGAATGAGAGAAGTATCAGTTCTTAAAGCATAATGGGATCAAGGAAAAATAATAAGAATCCAATGCAAGCATTTCCCTCCCTCTGTCTGCATGGTTCCTTTCACACTTTTTCTAAGCACTTTATTTTTCATTCCAGCTCCATCCTTTTCTGCAGGTTGTTTCATTTAACAACAGTGCTGGGAACAAGGTTTCTTTTAACAAGAATGGAGAGTTAGTCACTGGATTTGATGTGATCAATTGGATCGTGTCCTCAAATCAATCTGTTCAAAGAGTTAAAGTTGGGAGGATGGATGCCGAGGCAGCTCCAGGCCAAGCATTCACCATCAGTCTGGATGCCATAACATGGAACAGCTGGTTCAATTAGGTTTGGTTCTTGGCAGAGTGGCATCATCCGTACATTTGAATAAGACTCAGTCTCAGTAGTGACAAGTTCATTTTCCTTCTATTTGATCATGATGGACCTAGAAAAATACCTAACTGTAACTAGAGAGTCCAGCACATGATGCAGTGAATGAGAGCCATTAAGCCTCCTTCCTAGTAAAAATTTACTGCACTCAGTTTTCACTTGTGTATATGTGTTCTTTTGTTATACCATATTTCTCCAACTTGGGGAAGGGTGAAAATTTTGTTTTGTTTCACTTTATATAATGTTTTACCAAAACTAACAAGTGTCTTCATATTTTGGATTGAAAGAATTTGTGACGAGAAAAATATGAATGTGGAAGAAATGGAAACTGTCATTTTTGTCCTTCATGGTGAGTGATTTTTGTGCATGCATCTCAAAAGTCCAAACCTGAATCCCTGTGTGAAGGATCAGCTAGGTCACCATTTCTCAGAAGTAAAGGGCAGTTTTGGGTGGCTTCCTTTCTTCTTCCCATGAGAATACTGGAATGGAGGGAAGAAGGATACACAGCATGTTCACATCTGGCAAATTGTACGAGCATTTCTCTTTTAAAAGAACAAAGAAGTGTTTTCTTTGAGAAATGCTCGCACATTCCGGGATTTATGAGTGTATGTGGAAATATCCTATTTTAAAACAAATTAGAAAATATGCATATTCTAAAAAAGAGTGACAATACACATTTTATGTTTGTCTGAATAATACATAAATTATTATTTATTTTTTGTTTGCATTTATATACCACCCTAATAGCCCAGAGGTCTCTCTGGGTGGTTTACAAGGCTCTCTGGATGGTTTACAAAGTTTATCTGTTCAAAGCAACTGAAAAACAAGTCAATCATGGGAGCACATTGAAACGTGATTTTGGGAGAATTTGGGCAAAGGTGAAATGTACTGCTTTTCCCAAGCTCAGGTGGAAATAAGTTGATCACACCATTCATGTAGGATGTTGAAAACCAACATTTGCCCCATTTTTCCATTCCATTTATAGGCAGGTGGGAAGCATGCATGCAGTCAGATAATTTCAACCTTACCTAAGTCTCACAGTCTTCATGAAAAAGCAGCTCCTAGAGAGCTTAGAAACTGACAAATAGATTGTAGAATTGGAAGGCTTCCAATGAATACGTCTCATGATTCTTGTTCTCTTCCTCCCCTGATGACTCAGGCACAGCCTCTTTCTGCATGCAGTGAGAGTTGCAATCCTGATTCTAGGAAGAAGATCAAGGAAGGGGAGTCATTTTGCTGCTATGACTGCATCCCATGTCCCAAAGCAAAGGTTTCAGGCAAGAAGGGTAGGCATCAGAATGTCCATCTATTCCAAATGTATTGGATAAGATCAAGAAATGATATGTGAATGAGTTTTCTTCAGGGATTGAAGTGTGATTGAATGGAGCCAGGTGGGACCTGGGGGAAGATTTGCAATATTTGTGTAGGAAGTTGGTGTTTGTGAGCATGTCTGTGATCATGTGTCAGTAAGGTTCGAAGTAATCCTAGTGCACTGTAGAATCATGCATTGGGCTGGATTCTTCTTGGCAGAAGTAGTTCTGTATGTGTCCTCACTGGCCAAACAAGGGTTCCCCATAAGGTACCTGTCAAGGTTCCTGGCTCCCTCAGGGGCTGGTGGTCATAGCAGATAGCAGGAAGGGCCACAAAATCAGGCCCCATCATGCTCAGATAGCTTAATATCCCATCATTGCTTCAGTGACCAAGCAGGTGAGCTGCAGAAGCAGACAGAACTTGGACTGCTGAATGACTGCATTCTGGCACTGTGCCATCGAAGCTGTAGCCAATCAATGCCATGCCCAGTTTTGCCCAGATAAGCAGATTCAATGTTAGCAGTGCTTCCTACACATGAAGGGCTGATCCTTGCCTATTGAAACAAATGCTTTTGAACCTTGCCCTTGAGAACTGCAGAGATTCTTCCACTGATGCTAAATGAGCATAACTCATGAGTAACCAATAACGAATAATGAAGGGATTCTGGTCACAGTCAGTACATGTCTGTACATCTGTTTAATCAAAACAGATTTTTGTTGTAAGCCGCCCCGAGGCTTTGTTGCAATGGGGGTGGCATAAAAATGTCTTAAATAAATAAATAAATAAAACCCATTAGCATATGTCTGTGTATCCAAAACATGATCTTTCTTTAGTTCTGCAATTATCTATATTCTTTTTGTGAAGTTCAACCTGTTTCTGTCCAGGTTTACTCCCCCTCAAGAATCTCATTCAGTTCAATAAGGCTTGCTCTAAAGTTAAGAATGTGTATGGTAGCAGCTGTAAACCCCAAAATGTTGTTCCTTGCATAGAACATATTCTGCCCTCGTTCATCTGTAAATTCAGTTGGGTGCTCCTAGGCTTATGAAGGATGCTTCAGACATGCATGGTATTTCACAGATGTACTGTGGCTAGGCAAGAAGGAGAGTTTTTTCAGTTCATTTTTATAACAACACACTAATTGGTGTAGCACTGCCGCCAGCGGGCTGGATCCTTCTTGGCAGGACCTGCACTGTCTGTGTCCCCACTGCCCAAAGAGGACCTCCCCATAAGGCAGCCTGGGGTGGAGGTTCAAGGCACCTGACTCCCTCAGGAACTGCTGGACCTTTTTCATAGCAGGTTGCAGAAAGGGCCAGAGAGGTTCATGCTGTGATGGGCTTAATATTCCTTCAAAGCCTTGGTGACCCAGTAGGTGAGGTGCAGTGGGGAATCAGCCAGAACATCAACTGCTCAATTAAGACCTTCAGGCCCAGGTCATGGAAGCTGTTCCCAGTAAAAACAATGCCCTCTTTTATCCACATAAGCCAATTCAAAGTTATCACTGCTTCCTACACATTTACATGACATTTTCATACTGTAGATGCAAACTCAAGTGGATCAACAAATCCATCCATCCAGGCTTGAGACACTGAGTGGTAAGCTTGTAAAACTCTAACACTGAAAACCTTGTGTATAGAGTCAGGTTAAGGTTGAATTAGGGCTCCGCCCACCCTGTGCCATGAAAGCCTCTTCACCTACAACAGCTTTATGGCAAGCAGATACAGCATGGTCCTCTTCATGCTGGAAACAGCTATTGAATTTGGCTCATACGGATGAGTGAGAATTCCCTTTGAAATGATTTGTAATGCATAATCAGTGATTATCCCATATTCAGAGAGAAACAAGTGGAGGCGGGGCGTCGGAAGCCCGGCGGCTTGAAAGTGCCAGCGGCGGCCAGAGCCGGTGGCTGAAGGGCCGGCGGCCGAAGGGCTTCAGCCAAAGGGCGGTCGCCGCCGTTTGGGGGGGCCGAGCAGGGGGTTTGGCTGGCCAGGGGGCTTTCACTTTTGCTGTGTTAGGCCCTCCTGCTGGGTGGTGAATTTTTAAATGTTTTTATAATTTTATAGTGTTTTAAATTTTTTTATGGAGTCGTCCCTGGCCATGCTGCCACTTGTATTTCCTGGGGAGCGCACTGGCGCTGCCATTGGTGTGGTGATGGGCAAAGGACGTAAAAGTGGTGGGAGCTTAACGTGTCCGCATAGAAGAAGGAGGGACAGATGGCTGACACCTGTCCCTACTTCTGGTTTTGCTCCCAGACAGAGGGTGCCAGGGAGTCTTGTCAGTCACCCCTCGGGCCTGACGGTGCTATTGCTTAATGCCAGGTCGGTCAATAACAAATCTGCCCTCATCCATGATTTGATTGTGGATGAGGGGGCCAACCAGAGGCAGGGAGCAGCCATCGAGAAGGCTTTTTACCTATTTGCCATCCCACTTGGCTATTTGGGAGGTGGCACTTGCAGAAGGGCCTCCTGGCTTGATCTTAAGTCATAGGCAGGTTTGTCTGAGAGGAAGCAGTCCTTCAGGTAGCCATTTAGGGTTTTATATGGCCTAACAAGCAACTTGAATTGGGCTCAGGGAGCAACTGGTAACCAGTGCAAATCACTGAGCACTGGCTAATGTGCACGCTGAAAGGCACTCCCGTTATCAACCTCACTGCTCGATTCTGTACTAGTTGCAAGTTCTGGACTGTCTTCAAGGGTAACTCCATGTAAAATACATTGCAGTAATCTATTATGGATGTTGCCAGGGCATGGGTGAGTGTCCTAAGACTCTGTCCATCCATGTCAGGATGTAGTTGGTAAATTTGGTGAAGTTGTAGGAAGACACCCCTGGACACCGAGCCCACCTATGCTTGCAAGGACAGACCGGGATCCAGGAGAACCCCCGAACTATGAACCTGTGCCTGAGGGGGAGTGCAACACCATGAAGGACAGAGAAAACCCCCTCCATTCTGTCAGGCAGACCCCCTACTAGCACCACCTCCATTTTCTCCAGATTAAGTTTCAATTTGTTGACCCTCATCCAGTCCATTATTGAGTCCAGGCATCAGTGTAGGACAGCAACAGCCTCACCTGGATCAGATGAAAATGAGAAGTAGAGCAAGGTATTGTCAGGTTATTGCTGGCACTTCGGTCCAAACCTCCTGATGAGCTCACCCAGAGGTTTCATGTAAATGATGAAAGGCATGGGAGACAGCACAGAACCCTGAAGAACCCAATGACATAAAAGCCATGGAGCAGAGCTGCTGTCCCTCAGCACCACCTTCTGGACATGGTCAGTCAGGTAAGAGCAAAACCACCCCAATGTGGTGCCGTCAACTCCCATCTCAGCCAACTTGTCCAGAAGGACCCCCTGGTCAATGGTGTCAACCAGGTCAGAGAGAATCAACAAGGTCACACTTCCCCTGTCTCTTTCCTTGCAAAGCTCATCGTACCAGGCAACCAAGGCAATCCCTGCCCAAACCAAGGCCTGAAAGCCGAATGGATCCAGAAAATCCATTTAATTCAAGAGTTGCTCAGCCACCATCCACTCCACCACCTTGCCCAAAACCAGGAGATTTGTGATGGGTTGGTAGTTTGCAATATCACCAGGTCCAGATTCAGCCTTTTAAGGAGTGGTCTAATTACTGCCTCCTTAAGAGATTCAGGGACCATCGACCGATTTTTCAACAAGCCATGATGGCAGGGGTCAAGTGGGCTGGGGTAAAATGAACAGAGCCAAGCTCCATGTCCACACCCTTGGGTCTCAATAACCAAAACTCATCCATAGCGTGACCTGGAAATGGTGTACTGGATGGTGGGTGGGTGGGTTCAGGCCATTAGCATTTATTGACAGGATTTTCCTTCTGGCTTTTTGTTCTGACCTATCACTCAATAGTGATTCTTCTTCTTCATTGGGTGAAGAAAACAAGACAAGGCCAATTTTGAAATCAGGGGCATGAGGGGGGATTCATAATCTTCCTCACAGGTATGACCCCACCCCCAATCTTGTCCTTGAAAGTCTCTAAAGCCAATCTTATGACAATTCAACAGTTCAGTTCCAATTTTAATTCTAAAATTACAGGAGAGCCAATTCTTCCAAAATTTTCTAACTTTCTTCAGATAAATACTAATTCAATGGGAAAAACATATAGCAAAGTCTACCTGCTGTTTTCAACAGTTCTTGCATAAGAATGACTGGAATCTGTTTGTCCTATTAAATGTCCTGCTCCAAGTTTTCACTGGGAATCACATTCCCCTCCCATAAATAGCTCTTAATATGCTTCCAGGAATTTAGTGTGAGTGGAAAGATTCCATTGGCAGGGGAGGGAGAATACTGCAAAGCAAATAGCTGCATAAGAAGCATTAATCATTCCTGGTCATACAGTGTGGTCACTATCCAAATTGAGGATGAGGACACTGAGTCCAGAGTAAAACTCTAATCCCCAGTGTGTTTCATGATGACTGTTGTGTGAGGCCTCATAATCCCGTGTACCTTTCTGATGACTCCTTCCCATTTCATTCAAAAAATCAATACAAAGATTGTGCTTTGCATCAAGTGTGAAAAACTACACCTGTTTTCAACTTCATCATATCTGATGTGAAATTACTATATTTACCTTCAATTACCTTCAAGTTATGTTACTATTTGACATCCCTGCAGATTTCTAATGAACAAAGCATCTCTGTTAGGCTGAGAAGGACCCTGGCAATATATACAGTGACCCTTGATCCTATGGATAAATAATGACAGCCAGTGCTCTGAGGGAGACTACATTTGTAATCTCAGTGCTCTACATGCTAATAAGTGAACTTGCATGAAGAGCAAAGTTTTGTCCTTCTACTCAGCATGGAGAAAGTAGAAGTCATGTTGCTAAGCTTGCTTTTCCAAATAGGAACCAAGGCTGGTGTTGAAAAATGCAAGAATCATGAGCCACACCCTCCACTTCATGAGTATGCACAGCTGGATGATCTCATGATTGGTGCCATTGCTTCTCTGTCCTTCATCGTTCCTGATGCGTTAACCCTCACTGGAGAACCCCCACAAGCATTGCTGGATGAACTTGCGTAAGGAGTTAATGTTTTGTTCTTGCTTCCAGTTTGAATGGTTCTTTCTTTGTTTGTGTATCTCCTTGTTGGACATGCCCATGGTGGGCATGTCATGAGAGGAGCTGGCTGGAGCCAGGAGTCAGACTAGATGGCCCGGGAGACCCCTTCTGACTCACTGTATTTCTATGTTTCTGTGTTTGTTACCAGAACTTGTCATAGCTGGTGCACCCAGTGAAAATGGCTTGGACAGTTGAGGAATTCCATATTCTTAAAGGGATGTGGAAACTTTGCTATCTCTTTGTCTTATGTCTCTCTTAATGCACATATTCTTTCAACTTTCTCTTTTTGTTTTGCCTTCTCATATGGAAATTGCATTGTGTCAGTATTGTGGGGGCTGGTACCAGTGTGCAGGGAAAGTCGACTTCTGTTCCAAAGCAACCCCTGCAGGCACACTACTGAATGTTGCTGTTCAGTGGCACGATGATCAGAGGGGGAACCCCAAAATCTAATGAAGAGCTAGTATCATGTGTGAAGCCACTCCTGTAATGGAAATTCCTTGCTTTTAGGAAAGGCAGATAGGGGATCAATTGCAAGAAAAATCTCTGTTAAAATAGGAAGCAATTGCATTGAAGGTCTCTATGTCACTTAGAGGGAATTCCATTCAGTGTTGTGTACACTGTACTCTGTGCTTAGCCCCATCACAATCATTTTAACTGTTTTCATACAATATGTTCCTCCTACCTGCCCCTATAATGTTATCAGAAAAATGTGCCTTCTAATCCCATACATGCCAATGGCTGAACATGTCCATCTAGATAAAATGCAGGGCATTCCTTTAGCGCCCTGCCTCACACCGTCCACACAATACTCATAAGCATCTTCCTTGGGAAGTTGATGAGACGCTGCCACAGGGGTCGTACGACATCAGCATTATGCACTGATGCACTTCACTTGGAAGGTCACTTCATTGCAATCTGGTGATTTCTATCAGTGTTGACATAAATAGGATCACACAATTCAACTCTTCTGAAATAAGAAAACCCTGGGAACAGCCTATTTGGAAGATGAGTTTCAATATGGCATGAATATGTGTTGGCCAAGTCAAGGCAGAGATGAGGTCTGGATGATGATAATTATGATGCCAAAAGCAGTTTGAGCTGCTGACAAAATACTGTGCAAGGAATGTTGTAATTCAGGAGGTGATTTTGTTGCTTCTAGTGTGGTGCCAAGGAATTACCAGCATATCCTGGCCTTGGCATTTGCAGTGCAGGAGATCAATGACAACCCTCACATCCTGCCCAACCTCACCTTGGGCTTCCGCGTCTATGACAGCTATTTCACGGCCAAGTGGACATATCAGGCCACCTTGCGACTGATATGCGCATCAGGGAGATTAGTCCATAACTACCAATGTGGCATCCAGCAACACTTGACAGCAGTCATCGGAGGACTGGACGCTCAGACCTCCCTTCACATTGCAACTCTCTTGGATATCTACAAGATTCCACAGGTGGGGAGCGTGTCTTTCCATGAACATGGTGAATGAGAGCATAACATTTTCTTCACATTCACCTTCTTCTTTTATTGGTTCATTTGTGCTTTGGAAATGGAGATTTGGACCGTGGAAGAAATTATATTCTCTCTTTCCTTTGCATGTAGGACAACATCAAAGGTGAAGCAAACTATGTGGGTAAAGGGGAATTTCACCTTGGACTGTGTTCCTTAATGCAGATGGGAATCTGAGGCAGGGTGGTTTGGACAGAGGCTCAGACCTCATGCACCTGAACATCCTGATCCATTTTGTAATGCCACAGATGCTCTTCATTTTTCTTCCCCTTTCCTGCAGTGATCCCTAAGCTGAGTGATCCCTCTGCATTCACCACCAGCTAGGATTCTTAAAAGATTTAGGAGATGGTGCAGTGGCTTGAGATTGAGGAGGGGAGACAGCAGGGATGAAGGAGTGAGCCCTCTCCTAAATATCACACAGGCTCAGAAAAGAAGCTTGATTTTTTTCAGCAGTTCAGGCAAATATGCATTGCAGGGAGGTGGGAGGTTGCAATTTTATTATAGCAGTAGTGTCCTCACAACCAATTTGGGTATTTGGAGATATTCAGGAATTTGTGAAAAGGATATGAATGAGTGGATCACCCTTCTGATATCTCCCTGTCCCATCTTCAGATCTTAATCTGAGCCGTATTATCTACTTTGTGTGAGAGAGAGGGCGTGTGTGTCTGTGAGGTGGATGCTGCACTGCATCCTCCATATAGAATTCCTTAGATTGGATAATTGTTTGTGGAGCAGTTCAGGGAATACTTCTGTGAAATATTGACACTAGCAACTTCTAGCAGTCGCTTCTGTGTGTGCGGGGGAGATTGTGACACTGGTAGATCATGCAGTGAAACATGCTCATTGGATCATCCACTGTCATTAAAGCATTACATTATTTCATGGAAATGTACATATGGATGAAGTACCTTCTCTCTGCCCTCTCCATGGCTAAAAGACACTTACTAGGAACCTGAGGGGGGAGTAGGGGCACACTCATCTATCAGGCAATGAGGATGTTAACATACGTAATTGTTTGAGTATTTGGTACATGCTGTTCAGGCCTAGGATTTTTGCTAGAAAGCTGTGTGCTTCTCATGAAAGTCTATTGTTATATACACACATACACACATAGAGAGTGGAAAATACAATATGATGACCCAGGGTGCCAAATTGAAGTCCCCTTTTCAGGCCCACATGTGCCATGATGTTTTGGTGCTATGGCATTGTTGAGAAAATTGCTGAGGTCGTATATGCAAATGTTGTCAGAGGAATGTCTTCATTATTTGGTGAGTCACCCTCTCCTTCTTGTATCCTTAGCTGATATATGGCTCTGCACCAGTGATGAATGATAAAACCCCAGGTCTTTCCTTCTACAACATGACTCCGAGGGAGTCCCTTCAGTATGCAGGCATTCTCTCTTTGCTGCAGCATTTTGGGTGGACGTGGATTGGGACAGTTGTTGTGGACAATGACAATGGAGAACGATTCCTCCAAATGGTGGTCCCACTGTTTTCTGAGAATGGTGTCTGTTTTGCTTTCATTAAAAAGATCCCTGAACTTGCTCATATCTCTGATTTAAAAGACATTTTCGAGAAGGGGGCAAAAATGCATGATACTATTGAGGACAGCACAGCAAATGTATTGGTGGCCAATGGAGAATCCTATTCCATGGCTTTTTTTAGATGGTTACCATATCTGTCAGAACGAGAACAAGTGACAAATACACCAATTGGCAAAGTAATGATTGCGACCGCTCAGGTGGAACTCACGTCATTTGTCTATCAAAGGAATTGGAACACAGACTTTTTCCATGGTGCTCTATCTTTCAGAATTCAATCCAACGATGTCCCAGGATTTCAACAATTCCTTCATGCAAAAAAGCCTTCCAATCCAAAAGGAGATGGTTTTATTCAGTCGTTCTGGCAACAGGCTTTCGGCTGTGTATTCCCAGATCAATTTCTGGGCAATTTAGATGGGAACATCTGCACTGGAGATGAGAAGTTGGAGTTTCTTCCTCGTCCATTTTTTGAAATGCATTTGACTGGCCACAGCTACAATGTCTACAATGCTGTCCATGCAGTGGCCCATGCCTTGCATGCCATGTCTTCATTGGGTGTGAAGGACAGAGGAATGGTGACCAGAGGGGGACCAATATTTCAGAGTCAAGTGCAGTGGCAGGTAGTGGGCTGAAAACCCTCATGTGGGAGAAACCAAGATTTTGTAAATTTTTAATAATTGGTATAATGTATAGAACGCTTCCAGTTTATATTTGAACTAAATGATTATGTGTCTTCTTAAAGAAACAGTGATATCCAAAAGTATATGTGTGTTTGCTCCCCTACATGAAATAATTTTCTAGGTTGCCTGCCTCAAACGTTTGAAGAAATGCAATCTGACCTTTGATGAGAGAAGTATCTGAGCTCACAGTCAGTCCTTAATGCATCAGGGAATCCAAGAATAAGAATGATAGCCACCAAGTGCAAGTGTTTCTCTCTCATTCTGCATGATTCCTTTTACAATTTTTCTAAGCACTTCCCTTTTCATTCCAGCTCCATCATTTTCTGAAGCTTGTTTCATTTAACAATAGTGCTGGGGACAAGGTTTCTTTTAACGAGAATGGAGAGTTAGTCACAGGATTTGATGTGATCAATTGGATTGTGTCCTCAAACCAATCATTTCGAAGAGTGAAAGTTGGGAGGATGGATGCCAAGGCAGCTCCAGACCACGCATTCACCATCAGTCCAGATTCCATAACATGGAACAGCTGGTTTAATCAGGTTTGGTTCTTGGCAGAGTGGCATAGTCTGTACCTTTGAATTGCCCTCAGTTTCAGTACTGATATGTCTGTTGCATTGCATCTGACAATTATAGACCCAGAAATTGCTTTAACTGTAACTGGATAGCACAATACCGGATGCAGTGAATGAGACCCGTTAAGCTTCTGTGCTGGTTCCTGAGCTGCTGAATTGACCAGCTGAAATAGTTGAAATAAAAAAGAAGATATTGTTTTAAATATTCATATACTGTAGCTGTTTTTGCCTCTTAACTCTGCTTCAATATGAAACTAAGCAATATTAAGGACATGTAAACATATGCTCAGATGCAGGCAAAGTCTTACTTAGGACAGCACATTCCAAGAAAGAGAACTTAAAATAGTTATGATCAGTGTCCCATTGATTTCAATGGGACTTGTCTAAGTGTGAAGACTAGACCCAGTCTATATTTAAAATGAACCATATTCAGTTTTCTCTTTTGCAATATTTGCTCTTTTACTATTTCTCTCCGATCTTGTGGATGGTTCAAATGATTTTTCATTTGTTTTTTATAATGTTTCACCAAAATCTGGAAGAGTTCCTATATTTGGGATGTAAAGCACTTGAGTTAGGACAATCTGAATGTGAAAAAACAGACACTGTCAGTTTGGTCCACTCATGTGAAATCATTTTGATGTGTTCCATCTCGGAAGTCTGAGTCTGAATCCTTGTGTGAAGGACCACCTTGTTCTGAGTTAGAGTTCCCCTGACAGGCTTCTGATCTTATACAGTAATTTGGCAGGGAATCAGGACTGCTTGATCCTTTCCTTTTTGGCTTGGACTGATGGGTGACAATTTCATTTCAGTATAGTTTTTGTTAGTATTTTTCAAGTTACTTCATATTTGACATGGAAAGGTCAAGAGTTTAAATATTCAGATGCTGGCGAAAGTAAAACTGACATATTAAAGCATCCCCTCTCCGCCTCCTCCACCACCTCTACCCACCCCTCCCAATACTGACTTGGATCTGCCTTCCGTCCATCCATTCATACATACATACAATTTGCTTTCAATTGGTTTCAATGTCAGCTAGGCACATGAACCAATTCAATAGAAGTGAGGAGCTCCAGGAGGGGTGGACAACCTCAGACATCTGGGGGCCACTGTCAGCTTTCAGAGAATTCTGGCAGACAAACTGGAGGTATCCTTGAAGTTCCATGTAGCATGTATGGAAGACACTTTTGGGTGGCTTCATCTATGCTCCCTATGGGAAAGTTTGAAATGGAAGGAGGAGGGATGCTCAGCAATTTTAATTCTGGCAAATCATGTCATCATCTCCCTTGCAAAAAGGAGAGTGTTTTCTTTGAGAAATGCTTACATATTCCAGGATTTATCAGTACATTTGAAGAAGTCATGTTCTAATAAACATTAGAAAATTGCCGTATTCTTAGAAAGAATGACAATACACATTTTATGTTTTTGGAATAAAATGGAAAAAGTGCACAGCTGACTTATTCAAAGTAACTGAAAACATGTCAAAAATGAGAACACATTGCAATTTGAATTGGGAAGAATTTAGGAAAAGGTGAATCAGAGTGCTTTTCCCAACCCCAAGAGGAGCTGAGTCAATGACACCATTTATATAGGACCTCCCCCCTTTTCTCCATTCCAATTACAAGCAGGTGGGAAGCCTGCATGCAGTTACCCTCCACAGCACATTCATATAATTTCAACCTTACCAAAGTGTCAGAGAGCACATCTGGAAAACCAGCTCCTGGAGAGGTGGGAACCTACCAAGGGATTGCAGAACTGGAAGGATTCGCCTGAATACTTCTCATGATTCTTATTCTCCTCCACCCCGATGTCTTAGGCACAGCCTCTGTCTGTGTGCAGTGAGAGCTGCAATCCTGGTTCTAGGAAGAAGGTCAAGGAAGGGGAACCATTCTGCTGCTATGATTGCATCCCATGTCCCGAAGGGATGGTTTCAGGAGAGAAGGGTAGGCATTGCAATGTACATCTATTCCCAATGTATTTGAGAAGATCAAGAGCAGGTATGTAACAGAGGTTTCTTCAGGGATTGTAGTGTGATTGAATGGGTCTAGTTGGGTCCAAGTGAAAGATGCTGAATAATGGTGGAGGAAGTTGTTGTGTGTGAACACGTATGTGACCTTTTCCTCCTGGTGTTTCAGGTGAGCCAACTGAAGTGAATTTGAAGTATTCATGTTGGTTGGCTCATTTTTGATTGAGAGCCGCCCTGAGGCTTGGTGAATGGGGCAGCATAAAAGTCCCCTAAATAAATAAATAAATAAATAAATAAATAAAATTTTTGAATATTAAAACATACCCTTGCGAAGCTTGCCTTAGAGCACCACACAGATTCTTCCAGTGAAGCTAAAAGATCATAACATAGGGAATAACACAGAAAGAATAATCAAGAGTCTCTGGTCACAGTATAGTAAATCTCTGAGTTCAGAGTCCTATTATCCTTTGCCTATGTTTGCAATGCATGACCTTCTTTAGTTCTGCAACTATCTGCATCCATTAAATGAAGACCAGCCTGGTTCTTTTGCAGGTTTCTTCAGGAAAAAAATCCACTCAGTTCAGTAAGACTTGCTCTATAGTCAAGAATATGCGTGACAGTGGACAAAATCCCCAAGACCCTACTGATTGGATACACCATAGATAGGTCCTGCTGATAATGCAGAGGGAAAACAAAAAGAGAAACATATCCTTCCATCCAAGCTCATTTCATAGGGCATTGATTCTGGTTTTGTCTGTGAATTCAGTCAGGAGTATGGCTGCAACTGAAATGTTAATTGAAATATGCATTGTTGTTGTTAGTTGTGAAGTCGTGTCTAACCCATTGCCACCCATGAACAACATTCCTCCAGGCCTTCCTATCCTTCACCATCCCCCAGAGTCCAGTTAAGTTCACACTGACTGCTCAGTGACTCCACCTAGCCACCTTGTTCTCTTCTGTTGTCTTCTTCTTTTGCCGTCAATTCTTCCCAGCATAAGGGTCTTCTCCAGTGAGTTCTTCCTTCTCATTAGGAGGGCAAAGCAGTTCTGTTTCATCTTCATATCTGGCCTTCTAGAAAGCAGTCAGGGTTGATATCCTCTAAGACCGACTGGTTTGATCACCTTGCAGTCCTAGGGATTCACAGGAGTCTTCTCCAGCAACACAATTCAAAGGCCTCAATTCCTTTGGTGCTCAGTTTTTCTTATGGTCCAACTTTCACAGCCAAACATTGCAACTGGGAAAACCATAGCCTCGACTATACACACTTTTGTTGGCAGGGTGATGTCTCTGCTTTTTTGGGATGTCTAGCATCGCCATAACTTTCCTCCCAAGGAGTAAGCATATTTTAATTTCTTGGCTGCTGTCACCATCTCTCACAACTTCCATTTCTCCCCTGTCTATTTGCCAGGAAGTGATAGGAGCAGATGCCATGATCTTAGTTTCTTAATGTTGAGTTTCAAGCCAACTTTTGTGTGCTTTCCTATATCACCCTCATCAAGAGGCTCTTTAGTACCTCCTCAATTTCTGCCATTAGAGTGGTATCTTCTGCATATCTGAGTAAAAAGTGTTTAATCTAAATTCAAGAAAGATTTGGGTGTATAAGAGTGTATAAATGGGTGTATAAAAATTTGCCAAGGCAAGATCATTGCCTCCTCTGTGTATCAATGATATATTGAGCTTCTTGCTATGATGTAGGTAATGAACTCTCAACTTTTATTTCATTCATTACATTTATATATTATAAAATTTACATAATCTTCTTGCTGTGGTCATCATTAATTTCATTCAATACTTTTTGTACTGGTAGCAGTAATTCTTCCTCTAGACACTTATAATACATGGCAGAGAGAATATCTGGTCCAGATGTTTTATCTTTTCGTAGCCTATTAATTGCTTATGAAATCTCTTATCCAGAAATCCGGGGTAAGGATAGGGTTCAGAAAACTCAGGTTCTCCTGAAGGTTTTGACTGCCGGAACAAGATCGGAATGTCAAGATACAATGAAGAGGGCAGAAAAAAACTCCAGAAAGTGTGGACTTTAGAAATCTGTATGATTTAATGTTGAGTTTCAAGCCAACTTTTGTGCTCTCCTCTTTCACCCGCATTAAGAGGCTCTTTAATTCCTCTTCAATTTCTGCCATTAGAGTGGTATCATCTGCCACTCTATCATTGAAGATTGTTGATATTTCTCCCAGCTATCTTAAATCTAATTTGTGATTCATCTAGCCCTGCCTTTCTCTTTATGTGCTCTGCATATAAGTTAAATAGGCTAGGCAGGGTGACAGTATACAGCCTTGCCGAACTCCTTTCTCAATTTTGAACCAATCAGTGGTTCCATGTCCAGTTCTCACTGTTGCTTCTTGACAGCATATAGGTTTCTCAAGAGACAAATAAGATGGTCTGGTACTCCCATCTCTAAAACTTGCCACAATTTGTTGTGATCCACATAATCAAAGGCTTTAGCATAGTCAATGAAGCAGAAGTGGAACTCCCTAGCTTTCTCCATGATCCAGTGTATGTTGGTAGTTTGTCCTCTAGTTCCTCTGCCTCTTCGAAATCCTGCCTGTACTTCTGGTGGTTCACTGTCCACATACTGATGGAACCTAGCTTGTAGAATTTTGCGGATAACTTTGCTAGCATGTGAAATGAGTGCAATGTTGCACTAGTTTGAACATTCTTTGGCATTGCCTTTTTTTGGGATTGGAATGTAAACTGACCTTTTCCAATCGTGTGGCCACTGTTGAGTTTTCGAAATTTGCTGGCATATTGAGTGTGGCACTTTTACTGCATCGTCTTTTAGGATTTTGAATAGCTCAGCTGGAATACTGTCTGCTCCACTAGCTTTGTTGATGCTCAGACTTCCTAAGGCCCATTTGACTTCACATTCCAGGTTGTCTGGCTCAAAGTCAGCGACCACTCCATCATGGGTATCAAGTTAAGCTCTTTCTTTGTAATCTGTGTAATCTTGCCACCTCTTCTTAATCTCTTCTGTCTTGTTTAGGTCCCTGCCATTTTGGTCCTTTATCATGCCCATCTTTACATGAAACATTCCCTTCATATCCCCACTTTTCTTGAAGAAATCTCTGGTCCTCCCTATTCTATTGTTTTCTTCTATTTCTTTACACTGTCCATTTTAGAAGATATTCTTAGCTCTTCAAGCTATTCTTTGGAATTCTGCATTCAATTGGGTGTATCTTTCCCTTTCTCCCTTGCCTATTGCTTCCTTTCTTTCCTCAACTATTTGTGAAGCTTCCTCAGACAGCCATTTTGCTTTCTTGCATGTTTTTTTCTTTGGGACGGTTTTAGTTCCTACCTCTTGTACAATGTTGTGAACTTCCGTCCATAGTTCTTCACGCGCTCTGTCTATCAGATCTAATTCCTTAAATCTATTTGTCACCTCTACTGTATATTCATCAGGAAAATGGTTTAGGTCATACCTGAGTGGCCTAGTGTTCTTCCCTACTTTCTTCAATTTGAGTCTAAATTTTGCAAAAAGAAGCTCAAGATCTGAGTCACAGTCAGCTCCTGGTCCTGTTTTTACTGACTGTATAAAGCTTCTCCATCTTTGGCTGCAGAACACATATAAATCTGATTTCTGTGTTGACCATCTTGTGATTTCCATGTGTACAGTCATCTCTTGGGTTGTTGGAAAAGAGTGTTTTCTATGACTAGGGTTTTCTCTTGACAAAATTCTGTACTCCAAGGCCAAACTTGCCTGTTATTTGAGTTATCTTTTGGCTTCCTACTTTAGCGTTCCATTTGCCCATGATGATAAGGGCATCATTTTTTTGGTGTTAATTCTAGAAGGTGGTGTAGGCCTTCATAGAACCAGTCAACTGCAGCCTCTTCAGCACCAGTGGCTGGGGCATAGACTACTGTGATGTTGACTGGTTTGCCTTGGATTCGAACTGTGATTATTCTGTCATTTTGGAGATTGTATTCCAGTACTGCTTTTCCTACTCTTTTATTGACTGTGAAAACTACTCCATTTCTTCTGAGGGATTCTTGCCCACAGTAGTATACCTGATCTTCATCTGAATTAAATTCACCCATTCCTGTCCATTTTAGTTTGTTGATTCCTAAGATGTTGATGTTCAGTCTTGTCATCTCTTACTGGAGCAAGTGCAGCTTGCCTTTATTCATCGATCTTACATTCCAGGTTCCTATGGAGTATAGATCTTTACAACAATGGATTTTCCTTACACCACTAGATACATCTGCAAGTGAGTGTTCTTTCAGCTTTGACCCAGTCTCTTCATTCTTTCTGGTGCTGCTGAAGAGGTGAGATATGCATGGGAAGCTTTTACTCTTATGTGCTCTGTATTGCCTCCTTTGGCATTTCTCTGATTTTTCTTGGCTATGTACAGAAGCATAGAAGCAGAGACACAGAGTGACTCAGGGGTCTCCTTGGCCATCTATTCTGACCCCTGGCTCCAGCTGGCTCTGCTCACAACATTCCCACCATGTACATCTCCAGCCTATTTTTTAACACCCTCAATGTTGGGACTTCAACCACTTCCCATGGAAGCTCATTCCATACCCTAGGGGCTCTAACCATCAGGAAGTCTTTCCTGGCATCTACCATAAATCTTGGTTCCCTGAGTTTTGTTCTATTGCAATGCTAAGAGGTCCCCTCTAAGTCTTCTCCTCTCAAGGCTGAAAAGTCACAGTTGTTTCAGTCTCTCCTCATATGGCTTACCCTGAAAACCAGCCACCCTTCTAGTGGCCTTTGCTGTATTGATTCCAACATGGCTACACCCTCATGTAACTTGGGCTGAGAATTGAACACAGTACTCCAGCTTGGGTGAGAGGTTTTTTTTTTAACCTCAGTTTTGATAATGCCATGTTGATAATGAAGAAATGAAAGAGAGGAACATATCCATCCATCCATCCATCCAGGCTCATAGCATTGAGGTTTTAGTTCATGAAACTTGAGCTCTGAAATCACTGCATTCAGTCAAGCAAGGGCTGAATTTGCACTCCCAGTACCCCATCCATTGAGAGGCTCTTCACCTGCAACAGTTTATAGCAGACCGATAAAGCATGGTCCTCTTCATGCTGGGAACAGCTACTGAATTTGGATCATGCCTATGGGGAGGGGGGAACTTCCTTTGAATTGATCAGTGAGAGATTTCTTCATATTTGGAATGGCAAATTCATGAGAGTTGAAAAATGTGGATACAATGCAATTAATGAATTCTCTACTTTGACTAAAAAATATTAAATCTTAGAAATTGATGTGGCCTGTTGGTGAGACCTGTAGCATGAAGGAGAATATGTATATATTCATTTTTCTTCAGATTTGGATTACTGTCATTCATGTGAAGAGGCAAAGTACCCAAGCAAGCACCAGAATTACTGTATTCCCAAGTCAGTGAACTTCTTTTCTTATGAAGAACCTTTGGGCATAATTTTGACTGGTTTTGCTATCCTTTTCTGCTTGATCACGACTCTGGTGCTTGGAATATTTCTGATGCATCACGAGACGCCCATCATCAAAGCCAACAACCGGCACCTCACCTACTCTTTCCTCACCTCCCTGCTGCTCTGCTTTCTGTGTACACTGCTCTTCATTGGCCAGCCGCACAGGTTGACAT
This sequence comes from Varanus komodoensis, assembly GCF_004798865.1. Taxonomy (NCBI): domain Eukaryota; kingdom Metazoa; phylum Chordata; class Lepidosauria; order Squamata; family Varanidae; genus Varanus; species Varanus komodoensis. The sequence continues at coordinate 67,025 of NW_025335650.1, forward strand.
GCCTAATCCGACAAGCTGCTTTTGGCATCATCTTCTCCTTGGCTGTTTCCTGCGTGTTGACCAAGACAGTCATGGTGGTCTTGGCCTTCAGAGCCACCAAACCTGGAAGCAAGATTAGGAAGTGGATGGGGAAGGGACTAGCTAGCACCCTCCTCCTTTTCTGCTGCCTCATTCAGGCAGGGATCTGTATTGCCTGGCTGACAACTGCTTCTCCTTTTCCAGATATTGATCTTCATTCAGTGGCTGAAGAAATAATTCTGGAGTGTAATGAGGGATCCTTAACGATGTTTTACTGTGTCCTGGGCTATCTGGGCTTCCTGGCCAGTGTCAGCTTTGTGGTGGCTTTTCTTGCCCGAAAGCTCCCGGACAGTTTCAATGAGGCCAAGTTCATCACATTCAGCATGTTGATCTTCTGGAGTGTCTGGTTATCCTTTGTGCCTTCCTACTTGAGCACCAAAGGAAAGTACTTGGTAACTGTGGAGATCTTTTCCATCTTAGCCTCCAGTTTTGGACTGCTTGCTTGCATCTTCTTCCCCAAATGTTACATCATGTTGCTGCAACCCGAGTTGAACAAGAAGGAACATCTAATAAGGAGAACAGCTTGAAAATTTTACCCAAATGCACATTTCGCTGCAGTGTGCAATCCATCTGTTCTGTCATTTGTGTGTGTGTGTGTTTTGCCACAGGACAGGTTTGTACAGACAATTTGTCTGTATGATCTCATCATGTGATCCATAAAGTTTTCCAGTTGCATCTTACTTTATTCAAAGCTTCACTGAAATTCATGGCCTGGATTTTTTTGGAATGTCATGTAGGTCGACAGAAAATGGTCCCTCACATTCTAATCAATAATTTTCTTGAGGGTCTCACTTGAAGAAGGTCAATTGCTGCTGTACTTATATTGTCTTTGCTGAAAACAATTTTCTTCAGAAAGCAAAAAAAAAACCCCTAAAAAAACAAAAAACAGTTAATGACAGACCCATAAGCACCCTGTATACATGAACCAGTCTCCTGCAGCAGAGCAGTATTTAAGACAATCCTCCTGACAGAAAGCCTTAGAAGGTTGTCCACTGAAATTAGGAGAATGTCTCCCAATTTCAGGGAAACTGTTGGTTCTGCTTTAGGGTATCTGTTTGAATGTATGATACTCAAGATGCAGTCCAACAGTTTGCTTAGCAAACCCCATCAACATTGGCTTTAGGGCTAAACAACGTGCATAGCCATCTACTACCAACCACAACACTGTCCAATGATAATGCAATGCATTGTTTTAGCAAAGGAGATGGTCTTCAGGCAGAGGTGACATCCAGACCCTCTCCCTTCAGGCTGGGTAAAGCCTTCATCGATGGAATCAGCAGAACTATCTTGTGCAAGGAATCCATTTTGAAGCATGAGTGTTATGTTTGTCAGGAGATGGGGAATTAGTCATGGATGACAGTCTATTTTATCTCCCACCTTTTTCACCATTCTACATTTTTTAAAAAAAACCTCTTGATGCTATTGCTACTTAGTACAACTATTTGGTTCAATGCTATTTTACCTGCACACTTACATTTGATCCCTGTTTTTTTCCACCAACATTTCCAAAATCTTGTTTTATTTTCAGAAAGAACAATATAAAGCACAAAAGACTATATAGGAAGACAGAAGCAAAGGTCAGTGCAGAGATTTAGCAACATCTCCTCAAGTCATGATATTGGTGGTTATATTTTGCTCCCTTTCATAATGATCCAAAATGTAGATGTCTCTTTCTCAATAGTGGCTGTAATGACTTGATGCTTTCATTAACTTCCCACCTTGCCTCCACTAGTGTTTCTTTGATCTACCACCACCAGCTCAGGAACCATCACTGTAAGATGCCAAGGATCACCGAAGAGTTTCAGCATGCCACTCCTCATTGATGCAATTTCACAGTAAACAAAAATATCTATCAACCTCTTTCCCATACAAACCTTTCAATTCTCAACTCTCAATGTGTCCAGTCTTTTAAGTTCAGTATAGATCAAGAGATTGCTTTGGTAAAGAATAGTAATCAGAAATATGTGCAAAACCTATATTTTCTTCCACCATTATTTTTTCATAGTAAGCCTTGGGTAAATTCTTTTACTAGTCACCTGTGGACATCATTAGCTAGCTACCCCATTCTGCATGCTCAGCTAGCTTGTTTATCCAATTTTCAGCAGCTGGGCAGTCTTCAGCTTTCCACTTTGAGGCAATTCTCACTTGCTGCTCTTACCATACATTTGGATAAGCCTGTCCAAACTTTTAGTATCGTCTTGGGCCAGTGCTCAGGAACTTATTCTTGGCATTAATTGGAAAGAAATTTTGAGAATTTTCTGCATGTCCACTTGTATCTGTTTCCATTTTTAAAAAAAATCTGTCACATGTCTACCATATATCACTTTGTGTTTCCAACATTTTTCATTATAGTTCTTCTCCATTTGCTGTATATCATTCAGAGTGAAATACCATCGGAAATGCATCTACCAATTCTCTCTTAGTGTTTGGGATACAGTCAATTTTACATCCATAAGACTTCCCATTGGTGGGAAGGACAATATTTCTTCTCCAAGATGCTGTGTCCCTGTCTTCATGTATATTTTGCCTAGTTGAGTCTCATTATCACACTGAAGCAGATGTTGATAAATATGTCCTAGGAGGTACTTTGTTCAATTTTTGTTAATAAATTCAAAATACATCAGATTGCTTATTATGCCCTTACCAATTTGAATTTGCTTTTTAAATTGTGAGGCTAGCTGATCATAAAGGAGACATTCTCTGGTTTTTCCTTCATCTTTTAGTTCTTGCCATGACTTCATTCACCCCTGTTGTTCCATGATGTCTCTTTGTGAGATAAGATCATTGTTTTTCCTAGAATGTTTTCCACAGTCTGCTTCTGTTGTGAACATTGCAGGAGAGATTGGAGGGTGAATTCTTTTTCTCTTTCCTTCAGCTTGTAGTACTTTAAATAGAATCCTTGTTTGTTTATTTTTTCCATTCCAAATATAAATATTCCATTGTTTTTGCCAATCTTGTAAGTTTCCCCCCTGTACTGACGTTAGGAACATGAGAAACAGGAAGTTAAATTTAGGTTATACCTTCATTTTTATGATGAAGATTCTTCCCAGCCATGAAACGTTTAACTTCAGCCATATCTGTAAGTCCTTCAGTTTCTTTATGCAGGTTGTTTCATTATTATCTTGAAACTCTGTGTCATTTTTTTCCTATCACTTTTACACCTAAGTTGTTAAGTGGTTGTAAACTTATTTCACATCCTGACATTTTTTAATATATACTTTCCATTTCTCCTTTCATTTAAAACAGCATTTCAAACTCTTTCAAATCATTTTAATAAAAGTAATTTTCACCCACTAAAGTTAGAATTGAGGCCAGTGTGTGAGTAACCATCCTCTCATGTTGGCTTACATTGCTCTTCCTTCAAGCTGGCCTTGCCTCTTGAATCCTCCAGGATGACTCCAAATCTAGCTGGACAAAGTCAATTGGGTTGAAACTTGCTACTTTGGGAGTCTCACCATTAGGTTTGTTCAGTATAGGCTTTGAGCAGTGTCGTGCCTGAAGCCCCGACAGAGACAGCACCTCACAAGGAGGTCTTGTGCTTGGGACCCTGTACCCAAATGTCAACCCCACAACCTAGCTTGGGGGTGGCTGAGCAGATAGCTGTACCTCATCCTGACCCTCCACCCATTGAGCAAACACCCGAGCCTACATCAAAGCAAGAGAGCTCAGAGGGAAAAGGCACTACGAGTTCTGCTCAGAGAGAGTTTGAGCAGACTGCCCCACCCCCTCCTGACTCTGAACTTCCTGAGCACAACACAGGAGACACAGGGGGCATGATAGACTTTTCCCTAGCAACCAATTGGAGAATTCTGAGGAGGTGAGAACAAAGGCAAGCCTTGTTATGCCCTAGAGAGGAAAGGTGGGGCCAAGATAGCTAGTCCCACATGGGCTTGGGGAGAGATGTCACTAAAGGATTAGCATCTGCATTGCAAAGACCTCAACAGTAGAGCTTATCTGTAGAGTTGTAAATCTTGTAGATAAGTAGCAATAAAAGACTTTAGTTTTATTGCTCGTGAATGTGTGGGTCGTTTATATGTTGAGCTGCATCTCAACAATCAGGCTAAGGTAGCTGTTTGTTCCCAAATATAGAAGGATGTTCTCATTAACCCACTGTAGGGCATTTCCTTTGGCAGTCCTAGAGTGCTGTTCTAAAAAGACAGCGTTTGCAGAGCGGTTATGCTCTTGTAGCACAGGGCAAAGTGACACCACATGCCATGTTCTGTTCAATTTTATTTTCTACAGTTGCATTCATGCTGATTTAATTTCTCCACTACTGAATAGGTTCCCAGGGTTTGTGGGTCAATATTACAGCTATTTGTTGCTGTCACACTGCAATCCTTTCTATCTCCCCACTTGCTTCATCACCTGCAATTCAGCAGTATACCAAGATGCTGAGCAGGCTCTGCTATTAGGGAGAGGACACTTTGGCACAATAGCATCAACTGCTCAAGTCATCTCCGTATTCCAAAGGGTGACTTGGGCCTCATCAGGAGGACCTACCATATCAGTAGGATAATCTCCCAAAGCTCTCTGGAATTCATCTGGATTGAACATAATAAGTCCCCCACCCTTGCAGAGAAGAGGTGAAGAGAATCTAAACTTGACCAGATAATGGTCCTACTATGACAAAGGGGTAGATGTTAGCCCCTCCATATCAGAACCACCCTCCCCCTGTCCCCATTGAGAAGGCCAGGTCCAGAGTTTGACCCTTCTCATGTGATGGGCCAATAACACATTGAGACAGTCCCATGGTTGTCATGGAGGCCACAAAATCCTCACTTGCCCTGGATAAGGCAGACTTGGTATGGAAATTGAAGTCCCCCAGGACTAGCATCCTTGGCATCTTCAGCACCAAGTCTGAGACCACCTCCACCAACTCAGGTAGAAAGAACAATAAAGTGATAGTCAGTATGTTAACAGAATCCCTAATCTCTCTTGAGAGCCCAACACACAGTACAAACACTCCAGGCTGCCACCCATGAGGACAGAAAGATCATATATGTGAAGATTAATAGCATCCACCAGCCCTCCAGGTTCTGTTTATGCTAGATCAAGACCCCTCCCTCTGCTCCCATCAAGGTTTAACCAATACATGCCAGGACAGCCCCCTTCAGCCAGAATCAAATCATGGATGAAGGTGGTTTTATTACATACCAACCTGGCATTGAATAACAGCACCAACAAACCCTTGGGCAGACTGACATGGTTGCCTGGCACCTTTAAGCAGGGGAAAAACAAGAAAAGGGAATAGCTATTATGTGTCTACCTTCTCTTTTCCAATGTTGGCACATTCTGCCCTGCTGCCATACCTCCCCGGGCCCATCACCACTCCAGTGGCTGCTCCGTCTCCACCCAGATCCATGACAACCTCCTCCTCGCCCTCCCAACACAGTCATTGCCCACTGGAGTCCCTGGCTACCACCAACCGGTGGCCACTGAACGGGCACCAAACAAGCAATGCAGCAGACAAAGAAGCTTTGGCAGCAGCAGCACTATGTTGTGATGGTGGAAGCAGATGTGGGGTGGACACCCGAGCATGGCCCACACTAAAGAAGGTCCCCTGGTAAGCCAGGCCCCTCAGGCACCGGTGGAAACCTCCAGCTAGTCTCCCTGCGTTCATGAAATCTCAGATGCTAATGGTGCCATTAAGCATTTCTCTTTGGTTGGACAAAAATTTGTTGATTAGGGCTTCCACTATGTATGTACTGCTACATTCCATCTTCAGAGACTGAACTTTCTTTATGCAAGATTTTATAAAAAAAATTAAACTACTCATGAGTGTCTCTCTCTCCAGGTCTCTCCAAGTCTCTCACATTTTTTCAGTGTTATCATCTTGTAGTAAAAGCTTGTATTTCAGTCTCCATCTTCTGGCTCCCAGTTGCTCATTTTGCAGGTAATTTCAAGTGGGTGGTGGTCAACATTTCAACTTCCTGCCAGTCTATCAGTGATTGAAAAAAATCATGAAATTTTCTTTTGCATCATTTGGGGCATATATTGTCACCGAAGCAGGTTCCTATCCATTCAAATATCTTGTCTTAAGAATGGTGAATCATTCGTCTGAGTCCTTTTAATCCTCTATGACATTCAGGTTTTGATTGCTAGCTTAAATCACATCTTCCTTTTTGGTATCAGCTGGGGCATCGTATTTCCTGCCCAATTTCTTGCAATCTAAAATAAGAGCAATTTTTTTGCATGATACGGGGTTCTTGAAAACATATTATGCTTGCCTTTTCCTTGTTTAGAGTGTTCAAAACTTTAGTATATTTAGAAAGGGTGTTCAGGTCATTAGAATTTATTGACAGGATTTTCCTTTTGAGTTTTTATTCTGACCTATCACTTAATGTTGTTTCCTCTTCATCTTAATTGGGTGAAGAGAGACTGACATTGCTAATTTTGAAATCAGGGGTGAGAGGGTGGGATTCATTGTCTTACTCAACGGTATGACCCACCTCCTTTATCTACATATAAAGATATGTACATCATTTTGCTGAGACCCGAGCTGAACAAGAAGGAACATCTAACAAGAAGACGAGCTAGAAAGTGTACTTTTTGCTGTAGTTTGCAATCCATCTGTGTTGTGATTGTTCTATTTCATGTCATCTTTTCTCATCTCATCTTGTTTCTCCCTGTTCTGCTTTTGGGTTTTTATTTTCTTTTTGTGGGACATTTTTGGACACAATTTGTTTTTGAAATTTCGTTTCACGATCCCCAAGGGTTTCTTTGATTTTTTTCGCTTGGTAAAAACTTCACTGAAATGAGATAAGTGGCCTGTTTCTTCTAGGAATTTAAAGCAGCTGGGCTGAAAAGTGTCCTTCAATTGCAAGTCAATCATGACATAACATCTTCATTTTTTGAAGTCTCTCAATTGAAGACGCTCAATTTCTGCTGTAATCATAAAGACTTTGAGCAAAGCTGTTTGCTCCAAAAAACAAAACAAAACAAAACTAGGGCATAAGAGAACCCTAAGCACTTTGCATGCATTGTTAGCCCCCTGGACAATTTGTCTTTATGATCTCATCTTGTGATCCCTAAATTTTTCCAATTTCTTCTTTACTTAAGACAAAGCTTCACTGAAATACAAGGCCTGACTGTACTTGGAATGCCATGCAGCTGCAATAAAAAGGATTCCTCCAATGGAAATCAGTAATTGCCTGAGTTTCTGCATTGAGGAAAGATAGTTGCTCTTGCACTTCAAAGGACTCTGAGGAGAGGGGTTTTTTGCCTCAAAAGCAAAGCAAAGCAAAACTGGGGCATCTTAAGTCCTTCAGCCCCTTGCATGCATGGTTGGACTCTTCCAGCAGGCTTGTGAGAGGGGAGCAGTTTGAAGACTTAATCAGATGTAATTATGCTTTGCAGGAGGACATTGGAGTCTTGTGGTATTTTTTCCCAAAAAGTGTCTGCAGCATCCATAGTCCAATATAGCTTTGGTCACTCCTCTGTTGCCTTGGGATTTCTTTCCCAGAGAACCCATATCCACCCTCTTCTTCCTTTTCCATTCAAACTCTCCAGCTGTACTTCCTGATACCCCTCAGGCCTAGTGGAAGAACATCTAGCAATGCAAATAGAAGAAAATCTTCCAATTCAAGTGCTATAGAGTTTAATATAAAGGTTTAATAGTTTGATATGTGAAAAAGTTTTTGAAGATATTTGAAGGTTGTTTATTGAATATGTTCCAATATAGGGAGATGGGTGCATGCAATCACAAGATTCATGACAGATCTGGAAGGCGCGTTGCAGTGTAGCAACTAGAATGAGTCAATGATTTTACATTAAGTAGCATGTGTCTCTCGGTGCTGGTGGAGGTAGCACTCTTATTTCTTTCTTCCTTAAATATGTTTACCATTGCTGTGTTATTTGTATTGTTTTATACTTGTGTAAATCTGGTTTTGGTTTACGGTTAAATAAAATTGAATTAAATGGAAAAAAAAATAGATGAGGGGAGGGGAATTTGAAGGTGAGGGTTGGCTTAGGCTTAGGCTTAAGTTTAGGCTTAGGGTGCTACAGATGTGGTGAAGGAAAATAGACTCCTTAATCTCTGTGTGAAAGGAGGCAAAAAGTTACCAGGGGTCCAAGAAGGGCAATTCAAACTCACTCCAACTACAGAGCAGTTTAAAGATAAGACCTCCCATCCCCCACTTAAACTGTTTGAATGTTATTTACTGAAATTCATCGAATGTCTCCCAATTTCAGGGAAATGAATTTTTTCTGCTGTAGAGTATTTGTGTGAATCTATCTGTGTAACAGTCAAGTCCCAGCCTGAACATTTACTTAGCAAACTCCGTCAAACTTTGCTTGGCATGCAACACGTGGGATCATGTTCAGCTCCTTCCAAGTTCTGCCAACAACGCAGGCAGGTTTGGGTCCGGCTGTTTTCAGCTAGATTGCATGATTTTTGAGAGGCAACTTAGGTATTCCTTTTTGGAAGCTGCTGCACATTGAGTTGCTGCTTTCATTGACTCCCCACTGTGCCTCCACCAGTATTTTCTTCATCTGTCACCACCAGCTCATGTATTGTCACTGTACTGCTGAAATGAGGATGTTTGCCGTGCTTGATTCATTTTTTACTTACCTCAGACCTGTTGCCAGTTCAGAAGAGGACCCCTTCTGAGTGTGGGAGTTTGTCAAGGGCTTTTCTAGCCCCAGATAAATGATCACTCCTTTCCACATGCTTATTGAGACTGTAATATATCTCTTTAAATGCAATAAACAGAAATGACCCTTTAAGAAGCTGTGTTGATTATTTTAACAGTCTTTATCCTTGAAAATTTATTGTCCTATAATGGTTAAGCAGAAAAGACCTTATATCAACTGGCTAGTAATTTCCTGGAATCTCCCAGGGTCTCTTGCTGACATGTTCAGACTGTCAAGTTCATTTCAAGTCTCACAATATTTTGGAGAGTTTCATGAGGCCTACCAGTCTGCACATTGGCATGTTGTGTTGGAATGTTGAGAATAAATTCTGCCCTTCCTAGTACGTTGCATATGCTGCTACGTGTAACATCTAAGCAAGCATAAGGAGGGGTAAGCAACCCTTTTGGGTGCACGAGTTCACCTAACTGCAAAATGGGTAGAAAGTACTGTTTTGGTTCTGAGCTATGAAGAATGAAGTTAGCAAACCAGATAAATTTGTGCAAAAGCCAAAACAGCTTTGTAAGTCCTTGAAAAAGGAATCCAAAATCAAAAAGAATCTCTTTCTCTCACTCTCTCTCTCGCTTGCTCTCTCTCCCCCTCTCTCTCTCACACACACACCCAGAAACACAGTGTTTGATGATGAATTCTGAACAACCCAACTGCTTGCACAATCATTTCAAGAATTTGTGTTGGTCCTAATAAAGGGATTTCTCCCAGTTTAATGTGGAGCCACAACACAGAAAGAAAGGAGGATGAAATTCCCATCCCATACAGTTCTTAATGGGCTTCAAGTAATTTAATGTGAATTGAAAGATTCCATAGGCAAAGGAATATTGCAAAGCACGTAATCATCCCTGATCATGTACTGTGGTCCCAATACAGATTGGGTTGGTGCACACTGAGTCCAGATTAAACGCAAATTTTCCTGTTTTTTCATAATGGCTTCTGTGTGCTGCCTCCTAGTTCTGTGTTCCTTTCTGATCACTCCTTCCCAATTCCTGCATCAAACTAATAAAAAGATTGTGCTCCATATTAAGTGTGGAAAACAGCACCTGTTTTCAACTTCATTGTACCTGAGGTCAAATTGCTATAGTATCATTTAATTTTCTAAAGGGCAGTTCTATTACTACTCGACATCCCTGCAGACTTCCAATAAAAAAAGCAAAATTACTAGGATGTGAAGATTGGTGCCAATATATACAGCAATCCTTGATCATAGAGATGAAATAATGACAGCTACTGCTTTGCAGGGGCCTGCATTTGTAATCTCAGTGCTCTACGTGGGAATGAGTGGATTTGCATGAACAGCAAAGTTTTGTCCATCCACTCAGCATGGGGAAATTAGGAGTGGTGTTGCTAAGCTTGATTCTCCAACAAGGAAGAAAGGCTGCTGCTGCTGCTGCAAAATGCAAGAACCATAAACCACAGCCTCCCCTTCATGAGTATAAACAGCAGGGTGATTTCATGATTGGTGCCATTGCTTCTCTGTCCTTCATTGTTCCTGATGCATTAATTTTCACTGGAGAACCCCCGCTAGCATTGCTGGATGAACTTGTGTAAGGAATTAATATTTTGTTCTTGCTTCCAGTTTGTTTGTTTGTTTGTTTGTTTGTTTGTTTATCTGCTTGTCACCCAAACTTGTCATAGTTGTTGTAGCCTATGAACAATGGCTTGGGCAGTAGAGGAATGTCATATTATTAAAAGGATGTAGAAATGTTATCTCTGCATCTTGTCTCTCTTAAAGCACATGTTCATTCAACCTTCTCTTTTTGTTCTGCCTTCTCATTTGGAAACTACATTATGCCAGTATTCAGGGTGCTAGGTTCACTGTGAAGGGGAGATAGACTTCTCTTCCATGTCTTTCCCAAAGTAGCCCCTCTAGTTTGGACTGGAGTGAATGTGCTGATTTGTGACAGGATGGACAGAAGGGAGGACCCAAAAATCCAATGAAGAGATGGTACCATGCATGAAGCTGCTCCTGTCATGGAAATTCCTTGCTTTTAGGGAAGGCAGATACGGGATACATCTCAAGAAAAATATGCTCTATTATAATAGGAAACAACCGCATTACAGGTCTCAATGTCACTTAGAGGGGATTCCATTCAGTATGGTGTGTCCTATACTCTGTGCTTAGCCCCTTCACAATCATTTTAACTGTTTTCATGTAATAAAAGATGTTCCTCCTACCTGTCCCTATAATGTTATCAGACAAATGTGTCTTCTAATCCCATACATGCCAATGGCTGAAAATGTCCATCTAGATAAAATGCAGGGCATTCCTCTAGCACCCTGCCTCATGTCTTGCAAATGATACTCATAAGACTCTTTATAGGGAAGTTGCTGAACCTCTGCCGCAGGGGTGGTGGAATTATGGCATTATGCACTGACTCACTTCACTTGAGAAGATGCTTTTTTGCAATCTGGTGATTTCTATCAGTGTTGAAATAAATGGGATCACACAATTCAATTCTTTTGAAATCAGAAAGTCCAGGGAATGGTCGATTTGGAAGATAAGTATCAATATTGTATGACTGTGTTAGCTTTGTCTTGGTGAAGGCAAGGCAGAGATGAGCATGAGATGATGACACTCATGTGAGAGACTTACACAATATTATAAGTGGTTGCAGAAGGTTGCATTTTGGTATGATTTTAAACTTCTTCACAATTATTTTCCTTCTGCCTGGCACCTCTGTGGCCTCCTTGTATTTTCTATGATTTCCTCTAATACTTTCTGTATTACACAAGTTTCTCTAGGATGACATCTTTCCCTCATATGTCTTTCCTAATACCCCTGTTCATTCCCTTCTTTCTTTTTGTTCTGCCTTCTCTTATGGAAACTGAATAATTGCATAATTCAGGTGATTGGATCAACTCTTCTGAGAACGTAGACTTCTCCTCCCCTTCCTTCCTAAAGTAGCCCCTCCAGACACCCTACTTAATCTGCTATGTGGCAGAGGGGGAACCCAAAATCTGATGAAGAGATTGTCCCACGTGTGTACCCTTCCTATCTTGGATATTCCCTGCTTTTAGGAAAGGCAGATACAGGATCCATCCCAAGACAAATGTTCCCTTTTAGAATGGGAAACAATTGCATCACACGTCTTGTCACTTAGAAGGGATTCAAATCAATGTGCTATACCTTGTAATCTGTGCTTGACCAGATCACAATCATCTTAACTCTTCATATACCAAAAGGATGTTCCTCCTAACTGTGATTACCTCATAATTGGACAAATGTGTAATTTAATCCCATACATGTGGATGGCAGAACATGTCCATCTAGATAAAATGCAGGGTGTTCCTCTACCATCATGCCTCATACCTTGTATATGATTCCCACAAGCCTTTTCACTGTAAAGTTGATAAGTCTCTGCCATGGAGATGGTAGAATGTTGGCATTACACACTGATACCCTTCACTTGGTAGGAAGCTACAGTGGAATCTGGTATTTTCTGAGTTGACAGGAAAGGGATCACACAATTCAAGTCTTCTACCATACGAACGGAACGTGTAGAGAACGGTTTATTTGGAAGATTAGTATCAATATTGTCCAACAGTGTTAACTCTGTGTTGGCCAAGGCAAGGTGGAAATGAGCTTGCGATGACGACAATGATGATGCCAAGAGCACTGCGAGCTTCTTACATAATATTGCCTGAGGAATGTTCTAATACAGGAGGTGACCTTGTTGCTTCTAGTGTGGTGCCCAAGAATTACCAACACATCCTGGCCTTGACATTTGCAGTGCAGGAGATCAATGACAACCCTGACATCTTGCTGAACCTCACCTTGGGCTTCCACATCTATGACAGCTATTTCACGGCCAAGTGGACATATCAGGCCACCTTGCGACTGATATGTGCTGCAGGGAGATTAGTCCCTAACTACCAATGTGGCATCCTGCAAGACTTGAGAGCAGTCATCGGGGGACTGGATGCACAAACCTCCCTTCATGTTGCAAATCTCTTGGATATCTACAAGATTCCACAGGTGGGGAGCATGTCTTTTCATGAACATGGGGAATGGGAGTGTAAGATTTTCTTCACATTCACTTTGTTCTTCCATTAGTGAATTTAGGCTTTGGAGATGGAGGTTTGGACATTGGAAGTAATCATATTCTCTCTGTCCTTTGGATGAGGGTGAGCATTCAGGGTGAAGCCCATTATGTGGGGAAAGGGGAATTTCTGATGCGACTTTGTTCATTCATGCAGACCTGGATCTGAGACAGAAGGGTCTGGACAGAGGTTCAGACCACATTCACATGAACATCCTGATTCATTTTGGAATGCCACTTTCATTTTCCTTTCTCCATGTAACAGCGATCCCTAGGCAGAACAAGAAAGGATAAAGCTCTGCATTTCTTCCTCTCTTTGCACAAGTCTCTGTGCTCACCACCAGCTTGGATTCCTAATCATGGTGCAATGTGCAGAAGGTGCAGTGTGGATTGAGGATTGAGAAGGGGAGACAGCAGGGATGAAGGAGCTTGCTCTCTTCTGAGTACCACACTGGCTAAGAAAAAAAGCTTAATCTTTTAGGAGCTGGGCAAAATATGCATTGCAGGGAAGTTGGAGGTTGTAATTTTAATATAGCTGTAGCCTCAAAACCATTTTGGAATGTTGGACATATTCAGGAATTTCTGAAAAGAATATGAATGAATGGATCACCCTTCTGAGATCTTCCTGTCTCATGTACAGACCTTAATCTGAGCCATATTCTGTATTTTGTGTGTGTGATTGTGTGCCAGTTGGATGCTGCACTGCATCCTTGATACAGGTTTCCCTAGATCAGTTAATTGCTCGTGGCAGAGTGCAGGGAAAACTTCTGTGAAACATTGGCATTGGCAGCTTCTAGTAGTTGCTTTTTTGTGTGCAGGGGGAGATTATAACACTGGTAGATATTGTCCTGAAATACACTCACTGGATAATTCACTGTCATTGAATTATTACATTATTTCAAGGAAATTAAGATTTAGATAAAATGGTTTCTCTGTTCCCTCCTCATGCCTGAAAGAAGGATACTAGGAAACTGAGAGAGAATACTGGCATACTCATCTATCAGGAAAGGATGGAGGATCTTCAAATATGTACTTCGAGTATTTGGCCCATTTTGTTGGGGCCTAGGATTATTTTGAGGAAGTTGTATGCTTCTCATACAAATCTATGGTTGCACACACAGAGAGAGAGAGAGAGAGAGAGAGAGAGAGAGAGAGAGAGAGAGAGAGAGAGGAAACTAAAACATGACGACCCAGGCTGACAAATAGAAGAACCTTTTCAGGCCCACATGTTCCATGACACACTGGGGATCCTAGTATTATGCATTGTTGAGAAAATTGCAAAGGTTATATACACAAATGTTGTCAGAAAAAATTCTGTATTACTTGGTGATATTCCTTCTCCTTCTTGTACCTCCTTAGCTGATATATGGTTCTGCACCAGTGCTGAATGATAAAAGTCCGGGCCTTTCCTTCTACAACATGACTCCAAGGGAGTCCCTCCAGTATGCAGGAATCCTCTCTTTGCTGCTGCATTTTGGGTGGACGTGGATTGGGACAGTCATTATGGATAATGACAACGGGGAGCGATTCCTCCAGATGGTGGTCCCACTGTTTTCTGAGAGTGGTGTCTGTTTTGCCTTCATTGACAAAATCAAAGAACTTGCTCTTGGCTCTGATTTAAAAGACATTTTTGAGAAGGGTGCAAAAATACGTGATAACATCATTGATAGCACAGCCAATGTATTGGTGGCCAATGGAGAATCTTATTCCATGGCATTTTTTAGATGGTTACCATATCTGTCAGAACGAGAACAAGTGACAAATACACCAATTGGTAAAGTTATCATTGTAACATCTCAGGTGGAGCTCACATCATTTGTCTATCAAAGGAATTGGAACACAGACTTTTTCCATGGTGCTTTGTCTTTCAGAATTCAATCCAATGATGTCCCAGGATTTCAACATTTCCTTAATGCAAAAAAGCCTTCCAATCCAAAAGGAGATGGTTTTATTTGGTCGTTTTGGCAACAGGCTTTCAGCTGTGTATTCCCAGATCAATTTCTGGGCAATTTAGATAGGAACATCTGCACTGGAGATGAGAAGCTGGAGTGTCTTCCTGGGTCTTTTTTTGAGATGAGTTTGACTGGCCACAGCTACAATGTCTACAATGCTGTCCATGCAGTGGCCCATGCCTTGCATGCCATGTCTTTATCTGGTCTGAACAACAGGGGAATGGTGACCAGAGGGAGTCTCACCTTTCAGAGCCATCTGCAATGGCAGGTAATGGGCAGCAGATGGGCTGAATAGGCTTATGTGGGAGAGAATCACAACTTTGTAGATGACAAAATACCTCAATATAAAGTAGGAAAAATCACTGAAAATCACTATTTTAATTTGATGATCAAGTATGTCTCTTTGTACCACAAAGAGAGATGTCCTAGAGAATGTATATGTGTACAGGAACATACACTAGTCTCCATCACATTAACTGTATAACTAGAATGAGTGGAAAATTGAATGAAACTTCGAAAGCAATTAAATCTAAGCTTTGAAGAAGTGTCTGAGCTGAAACTCAGTATTTATAGTATAGGGGATGAGGGAAGAAGAAGAAGAACAGCCTTCCAGTGCTATTTTTCTCCCTCTTCCTGCATGATTCCTTTCACAGTTTTTCTAAGCTATTTCCTTTTGATTGCAGCTCCATCATTTTCTGAAGGTTGTTTCATTTAACAACAGTGCTGGGGACAAGGTCTCTTTTAATGAGAATGGAGAGTTAGTCACTGGATTCGATGTGATCAATTGGATTGTGTCCTCAAACCAATCTTTTCGAAGAGTGAAAGTTGGAAGGATGGATGCCGAAGCTCCTTCAGACATGGCTTTCACCATCAATTCAGAGGCCATAACATGGAACAGCTGGTTCAATCAGGTTTGGTTCTTTGAAGAGTGTCATCATCTGTATATGTGAATATGACCCAGTCTCAATGATGACAATTGCATTTTCTTACATTTGAAAATCATGGACCTAGAAAATGCTTAATTTGAACTGGACTGCAGAACATCATGCAGTGAATGAGATCAAATGAGCTTTCTCCTTAGTAAAAACATACCATACCCAGTATTCCCTTTTTTATATGTGCCCTTTTTAATGTTATTTTTCTCCAACTTGGGGATTGGTGAAATTTTAGGGTTTTTTTTTCATTTTTTATAACATATAACCAAATTTATCCTGTGCCTGTGTCTTTGGGATGGAAAGAACTTGTAATTAGAACATTCTGAATGTAGAAGAAATGGCAACTGTCAGTTTTGTCCTTGCTTTTGATTTTGGTGTATTCATCTTAAATGTTCCAATTTGAATATGTTTGTGAAAGACCAGCTAGGTCTCAGTTAAGGTTGCCACCTCTAAATTCTCTTATTGACTTCTCATCTTTAATAGCAACATGGCAGGAAGCTGAGAGTTCATGTTATGTTCATTTTCCTCAGTGACAATTTCTTTTCAGTCTTTTTTTTCTTGTAAGAATGTTTCAAAATCTCTGGGCCTTGATATTTGAGATGGAATGAATAAGAGTTTACCTATTCAAATACTGGTCAAAGTGGACTGACTGATTAATGCATCCTTCCTCCTCAACCACCACCACTTCTACAAACCTTACACTAATGCTGGCATTGTTACTGCCTTGCCTAATTCTAGATGCAGATGACCCTTTATTTATTTATTTATTTATAAAATTTGTATGCCGTCCAGTTACTAATGTCTCTGGATGGCCAATAGCATAAATAAATCGATGACCCACTCTTGCTGCAAATTAATAAAATACAATAATAAAATTCAATATTAAAACATATTAAAATATTGATAAAATAAAAAGCTCTTAACCTGGAACTGAAAAACATATAATGACGGCACCAGGCGGACTTCTCTGGGGAGCACATTCCATAGTCGGGCCACCGCCTCAGAGAAGGCCCTCCTCTGGGTACTCTGTTTCCTAATATCTTTCACAGAGTGTTCCCAGAGGAGGGCTTCTGTTGCCAACCTCAGGAGGCAGGAAGGCAAATAGGGAAAAAGGCGTTCCTTTAGGTATCCTGGTCCCAAGCCGTTTAGGGCTTTATAGGTCATAACCAGCACCTTGAATTGAGGCCGGACTTTGATGGGAAGCCAATGGAGCTGATAGAGGACTGGGATTATATGAGAATAATGCCCAGTCTCCGACAGCATCCTGGCGGCTCTATTTTGAACCATCTGAAGTATCCAGACTGGGCAGCCCCACGTAAAGAGCATTACAGAAATCCAACCAGGAAGTAACCAATGCGTGTGTTACTGTTGCTAGGCAATCTTCCTCCAGGTAGGGATGCAGCTGATAGATTAGCCAAAGCTGAAGGAAAGCGCTCCTTGCCACCACTGTCACTTGAGCTTCCAAAGACAGCTCCAGGTCAAGGAGCACTCCCAAGCTGCGGACCCTGTCCTTTATAGGGAGTGCAAACATGTCCAGGCAGGGCCCAAGTCATTGGTCTCTTCCCTAAGGGATCTGAATCAATTGTGGAGTCCAGCTCGTGAGGAATCTGAGCGATTTTCTGTTTGAAGTGCTCAGCAAAATCATCACAGCGGGCCATTCATGGTGGTACAGAATCTTTCTTAGGGCCAGGTATATCAGCCCATGTACCACTTGAAAAAGCTCTGCTGGATGACACTTTGAGGAGGTAATGGAAGTGGAGAAGAATTTCTTCTTTGCCGCCCTCACCGCCACAGCATAGGCTCGATAATGAGCACGTAAGTGTGTTCGGTCAGATTCATCCCATGATTTCCTCCAACTATGCTCTAGTCATCTCACAACCCACTTCATTGCCCACAATTCAGATGTATATCATGGAGATGGATGGGCTCTCCTTGGCATGAGAGGACGCTTAGGACCAATCATGTCAATCGCTCTGGCCATTTCCCCATTCCACAGTTCAACCAGAGCATCAACAGAAGTGCCAGTTTTATAACCGGAAAATCCTCCAGAGCCCTCAGGAATCCATCTGGATCCATTCAGCTCCAAGGGCAGACCATCACAATAGGGCTTTTCCTTACAGAGGAAAAGCCAGCTCCAAGCTCAAACCTCACAAGGAAGTGATCTGACCATGACACTGAGTCAGACACAAATTCCTCACCCTCAAATCACCCTCTTCCTGCTCCATCGAGAAAACCAGGTCCAGCGTGAGACCACTTTCATGGGTTGGGCCTGTGACATGTTGGGCCTGTGACATGGAGGCCATGAAGTCCTGAGCTGCCCCATTCAGAACAGTCTCGGCATGGAGATTGAAGACTCCCCCCAACATCCTGGGGGTCTTCAACACCAGGTCTGAGATGATCTCCGTCCACTCAGGCAGGAAGTCTGATGGGCAGAAGGGTGCACGGTACACCAGCAGAATCCCCAATCTGTCTTGATAGCCCAGTGCCATGTATAAGCATTCTAGACCTGCTCTCAAGGAAACAGGAAGCCCCATGAGGGAAGAAGAGGCTCAGTGAATTAAAGCGATCCCCCTCCCCTCCCCTCCAGATGTGACTGGTGCTGAACTAGATACCCGGGCGGGCACAGCTGAGAGAGAGCTACATCCCCATCCTCTCCCACTCAGGTCTCTGTAATGCAAGCCAGGTTGGTCCCCTCATCCACAATTAAGTCCTGGAAGAGGGATGTTTTATTATGGACCAACCTGTCATTAAGCAGCAGAACCATCAGGCCTGATGGGTGGTTGATAAGCTTTCCTGGAACCTTTTGGTTTGAGGAATAACCAGAAGGAGAAACAGATATCAACCATCTGTCCCTCCTTCTTCTATGCCAACATGTTAATCCCCCAGTGCCATATCTCCCATTGCCCAACACCAACCCAATGGTGGTGCCCATGAACTCCCCAGGCAACCCCATAAAAGCAACAGCCATATGTGGAGTCACTAAAACAAATACAATAAAATACAATTTAAAACCCTCCAGCCCACCCACTACAAACAAACAAACAAACAAACAAAAACCTGCAAATTTCCTGGCCCAGCCCCAGCCCCACATGACCCCGAACTGCCCCAAATGGCACTGCCACCCTTCAGTTGCTGGCCCATGGCCGTTGGCCTCTGGCTGCGGCTGGCGAGTTAAACCCATGGCCCCTTCCTGCAATCTGCCCTCAGTCTGGTGCAGCTGCCATCCACGCTGGTGCGGAGGGGAGAAACAAGGGTGGGGCCCACAGAGAATTCACCCGCACAGGTGGAGGAGCCACAGGCCAGCAGCATCCCTAGTCCTGTGGTGGCTGCTCTCTGATGGAGCTGTGGCAGCATCAGCAGGTGCGGCAGCGGGTATGGCACTGTCTATGGCAGTTGGTCAGTCCCCAGGCGCTGGTGGCGGTGGACTTTATCCAAGTGTAATCATTGTGAAAAGGTAGTCCTGTCTTAATTTGCTTTCTATTGGCTTCAGTGTCAGCTTGGCACATCCTGATCCAACCCAATACTGGCGAGGAGCTGCAGGAAGGGTTGACAACCTTGAGGAATGTAAAGTAATAGTTACATTCTCTTAATGTGCAATCAAAGGTGCTTGCATCTTACAATAAGGTTGGATTTGGCCCCTTTGGTGCCACAGCAGCAACTGGGCAGGATGGGTGTGGTCTTAAAGTCATGGGGATATGGGCAACATGCCCACAGGGCTACCGCCTTAAGTTGTTGCCAAGGTTTACCACATCTTCATTGGTCAATCCTATCCACTGGGTTATTAAGATATTATTTTTCCATAAGTTTTTCCTTATGCTTCAAGAGGAACATCAATGGAGATTTTGCAGGACTGATTCCTTTTCTGCCCATCTATGGAATGCGCTCCCCAGGGAGGTCCACCTGGTGTTGTCATTATATGTTTTTTGGCGCCAGTTTAAGACCTTTTTAATCAATATTTTAATAAGTTTTAATATTGAATTTTATCATCATATTTTAATTGCTGTCAGAGTGGGTCGTTTATTTATGTTATGTAAGGTATTTGTATTTTATTTGTGTAAACCGTCCTGAGGCTCTTGCAAAGGACAGCATACAAATATCTTAAATAAACAAACAAATAAATAAAACATAGTACTTTTTTATTAGGCTATCTCTTAATATAGGATTATTTGAAATCAAGGATGTTTGAACAGACTGTTTGGCCCATAATTGAGTATTTCATCTTCAACTTCTGCTATTTCTAACTTCACTAGCCTCTCATTGACATTTATAAGTCAATCCACAATCCAAACCAGTCTAGCTGTGTAATACCATAGCTTTAAATTAACTTGAGACATCCTCTTCCCTTTTCACCATGAAGGATTTTGTATCCGATCCTCAGGTTTTTGCTATTCCAAAAAGTAAAAAGTTGCCTTTGCCATTCTTGGAGAGTTTTTCTGAGTACAGCAATTGGTATTATCTGGAATAGAAAATTCGATTTAGGTAATACATTCATTTTTGCAATGAAAATTCTTCCCAACCATAGCACTTTTAGTTTAGTGCATTGTTGTAGATCTTTGTGGATCTTCATCCACATTCTGTGATAATTATCTTGAAATCATGTATCATTATGTTCTGTTACATTTATCCCTAGGTATTTGTCCAGGTTTGAAGGTATTTTGCATTCTGAAAATACTTTCCTCTTCCTGTTTCTTTGCAAGTTTTAATACAATTTTCTTTCTTAGTATAATTTTTGTAGACCGAATGAAGTCCAATTTTACAATTTAATCTATTATGTACTGAGTAGATTGATGTGGATCTAGAACTCTCAAGACATAACATTTCATTTTATATTCTTCGTCATCTGCTTTTAAGCGTTCAATTTTGGATTCGTCTTCACTTTTTTGCAAAAATTTTCAAAGCAAGAATTAATAAATGTTGATATACTGGGCATCCTTTGCATGTTTCCTTCTTCATTTCAAAACTGTCAGTTAATACTCCATCAATTAACACCTTAGCATCTTGCCTAGTGTAAATTGCTTAAATTCAATTTATGGAGCTTGAACCAAAGCCTAAGCATTGCAGAGTTTTCATTAAGCGCCAAGACACATTATCAAGAGTTTTCTCTGCATCTAGAAAAAATAAATTCCACTTTCTTCTTCTTGACCAAGTCTATTAACTCAATCTCAAAACAAACTTTATCTTTCATAAATCATTTGGAACAAATCCAGTCTGATCTATATGAATTAAAAAGATTCTAATTTGTAATCCACATAATGAAACAGGGCAGTAAGAGTGTGGCAAAGCAGGTTCATTGTCTTCTTTATATATCAATGTTACATGGGCTTTTTTCCATGTTGGCAGTAATTGTTTCACTTCCTGTACCTCATTCATTACTTGTTGGAGTGGTAATTTAAATGTGACCTCTAAACATTTGTGGTGAATCCATCCAGACCAGGTGCTTTATCTTGTCCAAATTTTCTGACAGCTTGTGATATTTCTTGAATAGTAATAATATCATTCAATATTTTGCTCTGTTCAGGGGTAATTTTTTCAAGACATATTTCCTCTGAAGTTGGTGTTTTTTAATATATTTTTTAAAAAAAAGCCTTGCGAAGTATTCATGAATTTCCTTTTCAACATATGCATTTTCATTATCCTTTATAGGTCTTCTTTTCATTTCTCTCTTAAGATGCTAAAAATCTTCAGGTTTATTTGCATGTTGAAAATATTTTTGTAATACAAATTTCAACTTCTTTTGTGTCTCTTCTGTCTCTATCATATTTAGTCGATTTCTTGATTGTGAAAATTCAGTTAAGGTTGAATTGTCTTGCACATTTATGGCAAGCTTCCAGTACATGAATTTGTTCCAGGAGTTGTTTCCAATTTTGTTCTATTTTCCCTTCTTTTTCCTAAGTTGCTATTGCTAGAATAGTTCTCTCTTATACACTTGCCTGGTTTCCTATACTGTTGCTATACATATATCTCGTGTAATATTTAGTCTGTGAAATTCCTCATGAGGAGGGCAGGGTCCTATTCTGTAATGTGTTTCAGTTTACCTTATCTGACCCTCTCATTGTCATCAGAGCAATAGCCCCAAAGTCTTCAAGCTCACCTGTCATTCACAGCATAGAAATGTCCTCTAAGATGTTGTCTAAGCATCTCAAAGAGTTCAGGTATGGAGCACTACAGGGCATTGCAGATGAGTTGACATTCCCCAGAAGAAAAAGGGCCGGAACTTTTGGGTTGCTTCATGTCACCTCACCATTAGAATGTTTGAAATTTAGGGAGGAACGGTACACAGCAAGTTCACACCTGGCATATGATGTGAATTTTTCTCTTTCAAAAGAAAAATGAAGTGCATCCCATGAGTAATGCTTCCAAATTTTTGGAAGTTTGTGTGTTTGTGGAAATATGCTATTTTAATGCAAAGAAAATCTGCATATTCTTAAAAAGAATAACAATAAACATTTTAGGTTTTTTGGGAAAATGCATAAACAACATACCTTACATGTTCAAAGTAGCTGAAAAATGTGTCAACGGATGCATGCAGTTTTCTTCCATGACACAGTCATATAATTTCCACTTTACCAAAGTCTCACAGAGCACTTTTATGGAAAAGCAGCTCCTTGAGAGCTTGGAAACAGAGAGATTGCAGAATTGGAAGAATTCCAATGAATAATTCTCATGATTCATCTTCTCCTCCACTACTGATGGGTTAGGCACAGCCTGTATCTGCATGCAGTAAGAGCTGCAATCCTGGTTCTAGAAAGAAGGTGAAGGAAGGAGAGCCATTTTGCTGCTATGAATGCAACCTGTGTCCTGAAGGGATGGTTTCGGGCAAGAAAGGTAGGCATCAGATTTTACAGCTATTCCAAATATCTTGGATAAGATCAAGAACAGTTATGTAAAAGGGGTTTCTTCAGGGATTGAAGTGTGATTGAATGGGACCAGGTGGGACCAGGGGAAAGATTTTCAGTCGTACGTGTGAGCATGTCGGTGATCATATGTCCCTGCTGTTTGACATGATTCCAGTGCAGTGTAGGCTAATTGTACAGGCATTGGGCTGGATCCTTTATGGCAAGAGTAGCACTCCCTGTGTCCCAAAGAGGGGCTTCCCAGAAGGCAAACTGGGATGAAACTTCAAGGCACCTGCCTCCCTCAGGAGCTGGTGGGCCTTCTTCATAGCAGGTGGCAGGAAGGGCCACAGAGTGTTGCATGCTGTGAAGGGCTTAATATCCCTTCACAGCCTTGGTGACACAACAAGTGAGCTGCAGGGGGAAATCATTCAGAACATAGACTGCTCAATTGTTGCCTTTGGGCCCTGCACGTGGAAGGTGTTAGCTGATTCAATATAATCACAGCTTCCTACAGATATATATGTTATGTTGATAGAGCAGTTGCAAACCGAAATGGATCAACACATCCATCCATCCAGGCTTCTGGCAGTGAGTAGTTAGCTTATGAAACTCCAGTGCTGAAACCACTGTGCATATGGCCAGGTTAGGGCTGAATTAGGCCTCTGCCCACCCTGTCCCATGAAAGACTCTTCAACTGCAACAGGTTTGTGGCAGGTTGGTACAACATGGTCCACTTCATCCTGGAAACAGCTGCTGAATTTGGTCCATTTGGGGGAGAATTTCTTTTGAAATGATCCGTAATAGGATATCAGAGATTACTTTATATTCAGCATGGAAAATACATTAGAATTTAAAAATGTGGATGCAATGAAATAATAGATTCTCTAATTTGACTAGAAAATATTCTATGTGAGAAGATGATGTGGCAAGTTGGGGAGAGGCGTAAAATGCTTGAGAACATATATGAATTCATTTTTTCACAGATGTGCATTACTGACATTCATGTGAAGATGGAAAGTATCCAAGCAAGCACCAGAATGTCTGTATCCCCAAGACTATTAACTTCTTCTCTTATGAAGAACCTTTGGGCATCATTTTGACCGGTTTTGCTCTTCTCTTCTGCTTAATCACTGCTCTGACGCTTGGAATATTTCTGAAGCATCACGAGACGCCCATCGTCAAAGCCAACAACCGGCACCTCACGTACACTCTCCTCACCTCCCTGCTGCTCTGCTTCCTCTGTGCACTGCTCTTCATCGGCCAGCCACAGAGGGTAACGTGCCTACTCCGACAAGCTGCTTTTGGCATCATCATCATCTCTGTGGCTGTTTCCTGTGTGCTGACCAAGACGGTTATGGTGGTCTTGGCCTTCAGAGCCACCAAACCCGGAAGCAAGTTGAGGAAGTGGATGGGGAAAGGACTGACCAGCACACTGCTTGTTTTCTGCTGCCTCATTCAGACTGGGATCTGTATTGTCTGGCTGGCTACTGCTTCTCCATTTCCAGATATTGACCTGTATTCAGTGGCAGAAGAAATCATACTGGAGTGTAACGAGGGATCCATAGTGATGTTTTACTGTGTCCTAGGCTATCTGGGCTTCCTGGCCAGTGTCAGCTTCATGGTGGCTTTTCTTGCCAGGAAGCTCCCGGACAGTTTCAATGAGGCCAAGTTCATCACGTTCAGTATGCTGGTCTTTTGCAGTGTCTGGTTATCCTTCATTCCTTCCTACCTGAGCACCAAAGGAAAGTACTTGGTAACTGTGGAGATCTTTTCTATCTTAGCCTCCAGTTCTGGGGTGCTTTTTTGCATCTTCTTTCCCAAATGTTACATCATTTTGCTGAAACCTGAGGTGAACAATAAGGAACATCTAACAAGAAGATGAGCTTGAAAATGTACTTTTTGCTGTAGTTTGCAATATATCGTCATTGTTCTATTTCATGTCATCTTGCCTCGTCTCGTTTCTGTTCTGTTCTGGTTAATGTGGTTTTTCTTGTTTTTGTGGGACATTTTTGGACACAATTTGATTTTGAAATGTCATTTCTCGATCCCCAAGGGTTTCTTAGATTCTTCTTTGCTTGGACAAATCTTCACTGAAATGAAACAAATGGCCTGTTTCTTCCAGGAATTTGATGCAGATGGTCTGAAAAGTGTCTCTCAATTGCAAGTCAGTCATGACATAACAGCTTTATTTTTTGAAGTCCCTCTACCGAGGAAGCTCAATTGCTGCTGTAATCACATTGTCTTTGAGCAAAGCTCCAAAAAACAAAAACAAAAATGCATATGAGACCCCTAAGCATTTTGTTTACCCTCTGGAAAATTGGTCTTCATGATCACATCTCATGATCCCTAAAGTTTTTCAGTTTCTTCTTACTTTTGTCAAAGCTTCCCTGAAATATGTGACCCGACTCTCTTTGGAATGCTGTGGGGCTGGACTAAACAGAGTTCCTCAAATACAAATTAGTAATTTCCAGAGTCTTTGCACTGAGGACAGTGAATTCCTGTTGTACTTCCATGGACTTTGAGCAGAGCTTTTTGCCTCAAAAATCAAAGCAAAAGTGGGGCATCTTAAGTCCTTCAGCCCCTTGCATGCATGGTTGGACTCTTCCAGCAGGCTTGTGAGAGGGGAGCAGTTTGAAGACTTAATCAGATGTAATTTTGCTTTGAATGAGGACATTGGAGACTTGTGGCATTTCTATCCTTAAAGGTTTCTTTATTCTGAAGTTAAGGTGAGTGTCTGCATTATCTCTCATCCAACAGACCTTTGGTCACCCCTCCCCTGTCTTGGGATTTCTTTCCCAGAGAACTCAAATCCACCCTCTTCTTCCTTTTCCCTTCAAACTCTCAAGCCATACTTTCTGCTACCCCTCAGGCATAGTAGCAGAAAATCTAGCAATTAAAATAGAAGAAAAGCTGCCAATTCAAGTGCTACAGAGTTTAGTAAAAGGTGATTCTCAAATAAAGGATTGCTCTAAAGACACTGAATATTGCAATTAATTATAAGTTTAGTGGCGATATTAAGTGAAACAAAGGTTTGATATGTGAAAATGTTTTTGAAGATATTTGAAGGTTGTTTATTGAATATGTTCCAATAGAGGGAGATGCATACATGCAAACACAAGATTCATGGCAGATCCGGAAGGCGAGTGGCAGTGGAACAACTAGAATGAGTCAATGATTTTACATTAAGTAGCATGTGTCCCTTGGTGCTAGTGGAGGTAGCACTGTTATTTTTGTCTTCTTTAAATATGTTTACCATTGCTGTGTTATTTGTATTGTTTTATACTTGTGTAAATCTGGTTTTGGTTTATGGTCAAATAAAATTCAATTAAATGAAAAAAGTAGATGAGGGGAGGGGAGTTTGAAGGTGAGGGTTGGCTTAGTTTTAGGCTTAAGTTCAGGCTTAGGGTGCTACAGATGTGGAAAAGGAAGATAGACTCCTTAATCTATTGGGGAGGGATGGACAGCCCACCGCTGCCACCCGCAAGTCTCCACCGCTGCTACTGCTGACTGAGGCCCCACCCCTGATGACAATGCTGCCCCGAGGGATGGACGGTGTCCACTGTGGGTCCAGGACTGGGACGCTGCCGGACTGCGGGCCCTCCCTCCTGCCAGTGAGCGTTCTTCATGCCCTGCTCCTGCCCCCCCTCTGGCATGGGTGGAAGCTGTGCTGGGCTGGGGGTGGGGTGCAGGGGAGAAGCCGCGACTTTAACTATCTGGCTGTGACTGAGCTGGTTCTGGGAGGGACAGACAGCCCACCACTGGTGCCACCACCTGCAAGTCTCCATCATCACCACAGCTGGCCAAGGCCCCACCGCTGACAACGCCGCTGCCCTGAGGAACGGATGGCATCCACCGCGGGTTCGGGACCGGGACGCTGCCAGCCTGTGAGCCCTCCTCCCTGCCAGCGAGTGCTCCACATACCCTGCTCCTGCCCCCCCTCACAGCATGGGTGGCAGCTGCACTGGGCTGGGGGTGGGACACGGGGGAGGAGCCATGGCTTTAACTTGCCAGCCATGACCAGGGCTGGCGGCCTTGGGCCAGCAGCCACAGGGCAATGGGCTAAGGGTGGTGATACCTTTTGGGACCACTCAGGGCCTTGCGGGGACTAGGCTGGCCAGGGACTCTGTAGATCGGCTTCGGGTGGTGGTAGGGGTTTTATTGTTTTTATTGTATTTTAATTTGGTTTTTACTCTTAGTGTTTTTAATGGAGTCACACCTGGCTGCTTCCATGGGGTTGCCTGGGGAGCACGTGGGCGCCACCATTGGGGTTGTTTTGGGCAATGGTCATTATGGCATTGGGGGTTTAACGTGTCAGTATAGAAGAAGGAGGGACAGATGGTTGACACCTGTTCCTCCTTCTGGTTGTTCCCCCAACTGGAAGGTTCCGGGCATGCTTATCAACCACCCCACGGGCCTGACAGTGCTGTTGCTTAATGTC
Source organism: Varanus komodoensis (assembly GCF_004798865.1). NCBI lineage: Eukaryota > Metazoa > Chordata > Lepidosauria > Squamata > Varanidae > Varanus > Varanus komodoensis. The sequence goes on from NW_025335650.1 coordinate 93,947, forward strand.
AGGACACTCCATAATAAAACATCCCTCATCCACGATCTAATTGTGGATGAGGGGGATGACCTGGCTTGTATCAAAGAGACCTGGGCAGGAGAGGGGTGGGATGTGTCCCTTTCTCAACTGTGTCTGCCCGTGTATTCTGGTCCAGCACCAGCCACACCTGGAGGGGAGGGGAGGGGGGTTGCTTTGATTTGCCAACTTCTATCTCCCTTGCGGGGCTTCCTGTTTTCTCAAGATCGGGTCTAGAGTGCCTCTACCTGGGGCTGGGTGACCGAGAAAGATGGGAAAACTGCTGGTGTACTGTTCACCCTTCTGCCCATCAGACTCCCTGACTGAGCGGACAGAGATCATCTCGGACCTGGTGTTGAAGACTCCCAGCATGCTGGTCCTGGGGGACTTCAATCTCCATGCCGAGACTGTTCTGACTGGGGTGGCTCAGGACATCATGGTCTCCATGGCGGCCATGGAACTGTCTCAACATGTCATTGGCCCAACCCATGAATGTGGACATACAGTAGACCTGGTTTTCTCGATGGGGCAGGAAAAGGGTGATCTGAGGGTGAGCAATTTATGTCTGACACCCCTGTCATGGTCAGACCACTTCCTCGTGAGGTTCGAGCTCGATATCGGCCCTTCCCTCTGTAAGGGTGCAGACTCTATTGTGATGGTCCTCCCTCAGAGCCAGGTGGATCTGGTTGGTTTCCTGAAAGCTCTGTGGGAGTTTCTGGTTGATAAAGCTGGCACTCCTGTTGATGCTCTGGTTGAACTGGGGAATGGGGAAATGGCCAGAGCTATTGACACAATCGCTCCCAAGCATCCTCTCCCACCTGGCAGAGCCCGTTCATTCCCTTGGTATACATCGGAATTATGGGCGATGAAGCTGGTTGGGAGAAAGCTAGAGCATAGGTGGAGGAAATCACGGGATGAATTTGACCAAACACACTTAAGAGCTCATTATCGAGCCTATGCTGTGGTGGTGAGGGTGATGAAGAGGAAATTCTTGTTCACTTCCATTGCCTCCTCATAGTGCCATCCAGCAGAGCTCTTTCGGGTGGTACAGGGGCTGGTACATCCAGGCCCTAAGAAAGATCCAGTACCATCTAGATAACCTGCTGTGATGACCTTGCCCAACACTTTAAGGAGAAAATTGCTCAGATTTGTCATGAGCTGGACTCCACTAGTGATTCGGATCCTCAAGGGGAGATGCCAATGTCACCGTCTGGTCACATATTATTGGATGAGTTTCTGTTATTGCGGCCTGATAATGTGGACAAGGTGTTTGGCCGAGTACGTTCCACCACCTGTTTACTTGACCCTTGCCCGACGTGGCTACTGTCCAAAGCCAAACACGGGATTGGTGCCTGGATCCTGGAGGTTATGAACGTCTCTGATTCATGGCCAGGTGCCTGCCCCTCTAAAGGAGGCGGTAGTCAGGCCGGTCCTAAAGAAGGTGTCCCTGGATCCAGAGATGGCCGCCAATTATAGATCTGTTCCTGGGCAAGGTGTTAGAACGGGTGGAGGCCGGACAACTCCAATCTCTCTTGGATGAGACTGATTATCTGGACCCATTTCAGTCCTGCTTCAGACCTGGGCATGGTACTGAATCTGCCTTGGTCACCCTGTATGATGACCTGTGCAGGGAGAGAGACAGGGGGAGTGCGTCCCTGTTGGTTCTCCTGGACCTCTCAGTGGCTTTCAATACCATAGACTATGGTATCCTTCTGGATAGGCTAACGGGACTTGGAGTAGGACGCACTGCTTGGCAGTGGTTCTGCTCCTACCTCGATGGCCGATTCCAGAAGGTGGTGCTGGGGGACTTTACCTCTTTGCCATGGCAGCTATTCCATGGAGTACCACAGGGGTCCATTCTGTCTCCCTTACTATTCACATTTACAAGAAATCACTGGGAGAGTTCATCCAGAAGTGTGGGCTGTGGAATCATCAGTATGCTGATGATTCCCAGCTCTACCTCTCTTCTTCAACTGATCCAGGTGAGGCAGTGGCTGTACTGAACCGGTGTCTGGCCAAGGTAATGGGTTGGATGAGGGCCAATAAACTGAAGCTCAATCCAGAAAAGACGGAGGTCCTGTTGGTGGGAGGTTCGTGCCCCTGGGTAGGTGACTTGGACCTTGTCCTGAATGGGGTTGCACTTCCTCTAAAGGACAGGTTCCACAGTTTGGGTGTGCTCCTTGACCCGCAGCTGTCTTTAGAAGTTCAAGTCACAGCGATGGCGAGGAGCGCTTTCCATCAGCTTTGGCTAATCCATCAGCTGCATCCTTACCTGGAGGACGACTGCCTAGCAACAGTGATTCATGCATTGGTTACTTCCTGGTTGCATTTCTGTAACGTGCTCTATGAGGGTTTGCCCTTGAAGAGAGTCCGGATACTTCAGATGGTGCAAAATAGAGCAGCCAGGTTGCAGATGGGGACTGGGCGTTATTCTCATATAACCCCAGTCCTCTAACAGCTTCACTGGCTTCCTTTTGAAGTCCAGGCTCAATTCAAGATGTTGGTAATCACCTATAAAGCCCTTAATAGCTGGGGACCTGAATACCTAAAGGAATGCCTGCTTCCATATTTTCCTTCCCGCCACTTGAGATTGGCAGCAGAGGCCCTCCTCTGGGAGCCCTCCATGAGAGACATCAGGAGGCAATGGACTCGGAGGAGGCCTTTCTCTGCCGTGGCGCCCCATCTGTGGAATGCGCTTCCCAGAGAGGTCCACCTGGCACCATCGTTATTTGTTTTTCGGTGCCAGGCTAAGACCTTTTTATTTAAAAAATATTTTAATAAAGTTAGATAATATTTTTAGGTTTTAATTGTGTAGCCAGGGTGTTTCTGGGTTTTAATTGTAGTTGCATTATGCTTATTTATTTATTTGAGCCATCCCGAGGCTATAAGCGATGGGATGACATGCAAAACTTCTAAAAGAATAAATAAATAATCTCTGTGTGAACGGAGGTAATAAGTTACCAGGGACCCCAGATGGGCAATTCAAACTGACCCCAACTACAGAGCAGTTTTAAAGATAAGACCACTCATCCCCCACTTGAACTGTTTGAATGTTGTCTACTGAAATTTAACA
>NW_025335651.1:0-4218 GCF_004798865.1 Varanus komodoensis
AAAGAGAGGCAGTAAGAGAGCCGCAAGAGGAAGAGACACAATCCTGAAGAAATTCATGTAGAAGAAACTGAAAATATGACAGCAGAGAGGACCATGCTGAACAAAATAGTTGTAAACAACCTTAACTTCACCTGAAAAAGCATCCTTCTGGCTATGATGATACCAACATTTCCACATCCCTTTCATATTATGAACTTCTTCTACTGCCCAAATCATTATTCAGAAGTGTCATGTGCTATGACAAATTATGGTGACAAGCAGCTAGATCACTAAGTAACTAAATACACTGGAGGCAAGAACAAAATATTAACTCCTTATGCAAGTTCATCAAGCAGCGCTAGTGGGGGTCAATGGATCAGAAAAGGTAAATGGATCGGAAACAATGAAGGACAGAGAAGCTATGGCACCAATCATGAGATCACCCAGCTGTGCATACTCACGAAGTGGAGGCTGTGGCTCATGGAACAAAAAGGGCTTCTTTCAGCATGTAAATAGGAAGAGGAAGGGGAGACAAGTGGCGGGACCACTAAATAATGAGGAAGGAGAGCCAGTGACTGATGTGAGGGAACAGGCACAGATGCTAAATAACTATTTTGCCTCTGTGTTCTCCCCAAAGCAGGATGGGGGAGATCCGCATAGGAGATTAGGCGAGGCTGGCAACTTAGGGGCACAAGTTAGAGTCACCCCCCTTGAAGTCGAGGGGCTCCTCAGGGCATTGTACATTATAAAGGTGCCAGGCCCAGAAGGGTTACACCCGAGAGTACTTAGAGAGTTGGCAGGGGTTCTCTTATGCTCGCTGGGCTCCATTTTTGAGATCTCGTGCAGAACAGATGAAGTTCCAGAGGACTGGAGGGTGGCATCAGTGGTCCCAATTTTCAAAAAGGGTAGTAGATGGGACATGGGGAATTATACACTGGTTAGCCTTATGTCCATTGTAGGAAAAACAATGGAAAGGCTCATAATAGAGAGAGATCTACTGATGCTAGATAGGGAAGGGAGGCTGACAGCCACACAACACGGCTTCTGCAAAAACAGGTCCTGCCAGACAAAACTTGTGGAATTCTATGACAAGGTTTCACAATGGCTAGATGGAAGGGATGCAGTGGATGTGGTATACCTGGATTTCAGCAAGGTCTTTGACAAAGTTCCCCATGATATCCTGGTGGAGAAACTGAGGAGTTTTGGAATACACCAAAGCACTGTCTGGTGGATTAGGGCATGGTTGACTGACTGAAAGCAGAAGGTAACCGTTAGCAGGGAATCATCGGGATAGCGGCCAGTGACAAGCGGGGTCCCCCAGGGCCCTGTCCTGGGGCCGATCCTGTTTAATCTTTTCATTAACGACATGGAAGAGGGGGTGAACAGTCTGCTGATCAAATTTGCAGATGATACTAAAACTGGAGCAGTGGCCACAACTGAGGAGCAGGTACTCCAGATCCAAAAGGATCTGGACAGACTATGGAAGTGGGCAGGAGACAACAGGATGGCGTTCAATGTGGATAAGTGCAAGGTCTTGCACTTGGGGCATAGGAATAGCTGTTATAAGTACAGGTTAGGTGACAAGTGGCTGGAGAGCAGCACTTGTGATAAGGACCTCGGGGTGCTGGTCGACTGCAGGCTAAACATGAGTCAGCAGTGTGATGTGGTGGTCAAGAGGGCAAACGCCACCCTTGCTTGCATAGCCAGAAGTGTGGCTTCTAGATCAAGAGAGGTATTACTACCACTCTACACGACTCCGGTGCACCCGCAACTGGAGTATTGTGCACAGTTTTGGCCCCTCATTACAGAAAGGATATAGCCAGGTTGGAGTCAGTGCAGCCTACGGCCACAAGGTTGGTGGCTGGTTTGCAGGGGATGCCGTATGAGGCGAGGCTGAGGGAACTGGGTCTCTTCAAACTGGAGAAGAGGAGACTCAGAGGGGATATGTTGGCGACATACAGGTATACGAGGGGATGTCACATGGAGATGGGTAGAGACCTGTTCTTCCCTGCAGAGGAAGGCAGAACGTGCTCCAACGGAGCAAAGCTCAGGGAGCCAAGGTTCCATTTGGATGCCAGGAAGCACTTCCTGACAGGCAGGACCCCGAGGGTGTGGAATGGGCTTCCACGAGAGGTCGTTGAGGCCCCATCGGTGTGCGTGTTCAAGGATAGGCTGGAGGTCCACATGGTGGGCATGTCGTGAGCAGTGCTGGCTGGTGCCGGAGGTCAGACTAGATGTCCCGGGAGACCCCTTCTGACTTGCTCTTTTTCTATGTTTCTATGAGCTTGCTTGTTTCAGCTGCAGCCTTGCTTCCTATACGTAGAAGCAAGGTTAGCAACACTACTCCTAATTCCCCCATGCTAACAGAAGGCAATGCTGTGCCCTGCATCCACAGCCACTTTTTCCTACCTAAAGTACTGTGATTACAGTAGTTGATTCTTCAGAGCAGTGGCTGTCATTATTTATCCCTCTGATCAAGGATCAATGTATATATTGGCACTGTCCTTCACACCCAAGTAGGGTTGCTTTGTTCATTAGAAATCTGCAGGAATGTCGAGGAGCAACAGAACTGCCCTTTAGACAATTAAAGGTGATTATAGCAATTTGACATGAGGCACATTGAGGCTAAAACCAGGTGTTGTTTTTCAGTCTTGATGCAGAGCACAATACTGGGAATGAGTCATCACAAAGAATTGCAGAACTCTGAGACTACAGACAGCAGTAATTCCAAATCCTACAGGAGTTTTAAATTTTTCTCTGAAGTAAAACTAATCAAACAATCTGATTTGGATTGAGGTCATCCTATATGGCAAGGAAGATTAATCCTTCCTCTCCAGCTATTCGCTTTCCAATATTCCTCTGTCCATCCAACGGAATCCTTCCATTCACAGTAAATTTCTGAAAGTACATTTAGAGCTGTGTCAGGGAGGGGAATTTCATTCTCCTCCCCTGCTGTGCTGTGATCCCAGGGAAAAAAGGCAGCAGGACATTTATCAGGACCAGCAATTATACAAACTGTTGAGTTGCCCAGAAAACCTCCTCAGGCTTTGTGTGGGTGTTTGTGTGTCTGTACCTGGGTACTACCTGTGGATTTTCAATGCTATTTTCATGAGCATACACAGTTATTCTTGATTTCATCCAACTTTATCCGATTGCCAACCACACTCATCCTTCAGAAGTCAGAACCAAAGCAATATTTCCTTCCCGAATTACCTTCACATTTGTCTATTGCAGCATTCCCTACATGCATTGCCATTTAAGGAAGCAAGGAATCTTCAATGGAAGAAATTCCTGTTTATAATCAGGTCAATGGAGCTAAACAAGAGACTGTTGGAGACAAATTAATTATGGATGAAGCCACAACTACTGGCACTAATTTTCTTATTCTTCACACCTACTTCTTTTCTTGGATTTGTGGCTCTTGCTGTTTTAGGTGTACCTGTTCTGCTTGTGGAAAAGTTGCCAAAGGGCTGTTGGGCATGGCGGGGCTTTTGGGCATGGCAGGTGTTGCAAGCTTTCCAATGGCCTCCTTCTGCTAGTCCCCAACTTCACTCCAGGCCATCAAACCTGCTTGAACAGAATTTGGGAGACCGCCATGCTGTCCCTGACTACGTCTGCAGATCCATGTATGCTGCTGGAGATGTTGCTACTGTCCAGACTGCAAGGGAATGCTCAGCGGCAAATCCTTCATTGTTTTTTTTCCAGTCAACTCAACCTTCCAACATTTTTTTCTCCTACAGCTTCAATTGATGTCACAGGATCAGGAGCCAGTCGCAAGCTGCTTTGACCTTATCTTGCAGAAACACAGCAAAGTAGCCTTTGAGGGAGGAAGTTAGTTCTTCTGTGGGGTCATTTCTCCAGTATCTTCTGCCTGACTTGCTGTGTAGCCACTTTACAACTTTGCCCCTCCTGGGGATCACTATTTAAGGGAGCAAAATAAACCTGCCAATCTCATGGTGACCCTGATCCAGCATTGTGCTCTCTAGGCCTCCTTTGGGTTATTGTTATTGTTATTATATTTTTATACTGCCCATGGCCAAAGCACTATTTCCATGAGTGCATGGCTGGCTCATGGGGGAAACAAGATGCTTCACTGGAGAGGCTCCTGGAATGAATCAGCACAGCTCGTCTTACCTACGCGTGGCTTGAATTGAAGCCACTGCTACTCTGCAGATGTATGGTAAATTATACATCTTTTTGCAGTCAAGAGTCAAACATGTAGACTGACTGAAAACAGCT
>NW_025335651.1:4617-6365 GCF_004798865.1 Varanus komodoensis
CTCCATGCCTTTGTTCACAAAGTGATTGAGGAGGATTCCCTACCCCTGTTTTTTATTTTATTTTATTTTAACAAAAATAAGACTGCTGCAAAATAAGACTGCAGCTGAAAGGTGACCAAAGATCTGTTGGATGAAGGATGGTGCAGACACACACTCTGAGATCAGAATAAAGAAACCTTTCTGGAAATGAGCCCACAAGACTCCAATGTCCTCCTTGAGAGCAGACTGGCATATAATTAAGTCTTAGAACCCTTGAACTGTTCACCTCTCAAATTAGCTGCAGGAGTCTATGAATGCATGTGAGGTGCTGAAGGGGTTAAAATACTTTCATTTTGTTTGCTTTCTGAAGGAAGCAGCTTTGTTCAAAGCCTTGGAAGTGCAGTAGCAATTGATCATCCTCAATGGGAAACTGTTGATTTGCAACTGAGGGAGTCTTTTCAGTCCACCTGCATGACATGTCAAAAAGAGTCAGGACGCATATTTCAGTGAAGATTTCCCTACAGTAAGAAGTCACTGGAAAACTTTAGAGACATGGGCAAAAATCATTAAGAAAAAATATCTGTCCATTGCCAAAAATCACCAACCAAAACAATTTTTCAAGCTGTTCCCCTTATTAGATGCTCCTTCTTGTTCAACTCGGGTCTCAGCAAAATAATGTAACATTTGGGGAAGAAGATGCAAAACAGCAGTCCAGAACTGGAGGCTAAGATAGAAAAGATCTCCACAGTCACAAAGTACTTTCCTTTGGTGCTCAGGTAGGAAGGCACAAAGGATATCCAGACACTGCAAAAGACCAGCATACTGAACGTGATGAACTTGGCCTCATTGAAACTGTCCGGGAGCTTCCTAGCAAGAAAAGCCACCACGAAGCTGAGACTGGCCAGGAAGCCCAGATAGCCCAGGACACAGTAAAACATCACTATAGATCCCTCGTTACACTCCGGTATGATTTTCTCAGCCACTGTATGCATGTCAATATGTGGAAAAGGAGAAGCAGTTGCCTGCCAGGCAATACAGATCCCAGCCTGAATGAGGCAGCAGGAAAGAAGGAGAGTGTTGGCCAGTCCCTTCCCCATCCACTTCCTCATCTTGCTTCCAGGTTTGGTGGCTCTAAAGGCCAAAACCACCATGACAGTCTTGGTCAACACGCAAGAAACAGCCACGGAGAAGATGATGCCAAAAGCAGCTTGTCGGAGGAGGCATGTCACCCTCTGTGGTTGGCCAATGAAAAGCAGTGTGCAGAGGAAGCAAAACAGAAGAGAGATGAGGAGAGAGTAGGTGAGGTGCCGGTTGTTGGCCTTGACAATGGCTGTCTCATGATGCTTCATAAACATTCCGAGCACCAGAGTTGTGATCAAGCAGAAAAGGATAGCAAAACTGGCCAAAATGATCCCCAGAGATTCTTCATATGAAAAGAAGTTAACATACTTTGGAATACAGGCATTCTGGTGTTTGTTCGGGTAATTTCCATCTTCACATGAATGGCAGTAATCCATATCTGATGAAAAAATTAAGATATACATGCTCTCATGCATTCTGCACGTCCCACCAACAGGCCATATCAATTTCTCAGATAAAATATTTTCTAGTCAAAGTAGAGAACTCATTTTTTTATTTCATCCACTTTTTTAAAATCTCATGTATTTTCCATGCTGAAAAAGAAGAAATCCCTCACATCTTATTACAGATCAGTTCAAAAAAAAATTCTCCTGCATCAGCTTGAACCAAGTTCAGTCTCTGGATGCAAC
>NW_025335651.1:6720-19823 GCF_004798865.1 Varanus komodoensis
CCCTCCTTCACCTTCTTCCTTGAACCAGGATTGCAGCTCTCACTGCACGCAGACAGAGGCTGTGCCTAAGTTATCCGGGAGGTGGGGTGGGGGAGAAGAGGAATCATGAGATGTATTTATTGGAAGCCTTCCAGTTATGCGATCTCTTTGTCAGTTACCCAGCTCTCCAACAGCAGCTATTAGATAAAATGTTCCATGAGTCTTTGGTGTAGTTACAATTCTATGACTATGTTTCAGAGGGGAACTGCATATGTGCTTCCCACCTCCTTCTAAATTGAATGGAAAAATAGAGCAAAGATTGGTTTCAAGATCCCATATGAATGACTTGATCAACCCATTTCCTCCTGGGGTTGGGAGCACTACATTTCACCTTTGCCTACATTCTCCCAAAATCACATTTCAGTGTGCTTCTATCATTGACATTTTTTAAAGCTATTTTGACACTTACTTTGAACAAGCCAGCTATGCAGTTTATGCATTTTTCCAAAGATGCATAAAATGTGTGTTGTCATGCTTAGTAAGAATATGCTGATGTTCTGATTTGCATTAAAATGGGATTTTTACGAATGCATTTTTGTTTGAATATTTGGAAAGGACTTTGAAACAGACAGTTTCCTGATGCTCAGCACTGTTCTCTCTGAACTCTAATTACACTTTCACAGCTGTAAGGATGCTTGATATCTTTGCTTAAGAGACTAAGTTGTATTGATGGTGGTAACTGACCTCGACATGACTGAAGCTTCTGAATGATCAGAAGGACAAATGCCTCCCTTGTTTGTTCATTTTCCTTCTTTAGTGGGAAGCCACAGGGTGCATGAGCTAGGGAAGTACATTTTATATACTGTGACTTATTTTGAAAGTTGACTGTACTTTCCAGACAGCTCTGCTCTGAGGCAAAGATATGACAGAGTTGTGCACTCCCCCTTTTGGTGTTTTGAAAGGAGATTGGATGAAATAACAATTTTTCACCCTGTGACGCAGAAATAAAATGAGTTGGGGACTATTAGCACCTTCTAACTGGACATGGAAAAATTGGATTTGGGACTGGCTTGAGGAAGAACAGAAGCAATGTCTCCTCTTCCTTGATGGAAGTTGCTTCTTCCTAAGAAATTAATTTGAACTAATATTGTAACACATATAGGATGGGAGTAATAACTATAACACATCTCTTTTCTTTCACTCTTTTTTCTTTTTCCCCACTACCTCTCCCCATCTTCTGACTCTTTCTGATTTAAATGGCTATGTTAAATTGTGAGCTTATTTATTTCAATGGAGAAATGTGTGGAGTGAATAGGTGGAAGGGGAGGGGGAGAAGGGAGGATAAACCCAAGCAGGAAGGTATGATCTGCACATTGTATACTTATGGAGAAATCAATATAGAAAGTGGAAAAAATAGCCATCTGTGAATTAGACGATCTTCTCAATATTCTGACAGGAAGATTTTTGAGCAAGATTTTTAAATATGTGTAATAAATTCAAGAAGGTTATCTAAACAGAATAAGAGTCAGAATGGAGAACTTATCAATAAATATTAATGGAATGATCTCCCTCTCCATGCAAGTCAAAGTTGTCACTTTTTTAAGAAAAAAAAGGTCAGATATAATACGCTTTCAAGAAACTCATATAAAGAAAAAAGTTCTCATGTTTTAAATCAGGAGAAACAGGACAAAGATATGAAATGTTCGCTTACACATAAAATGAAGGAGCCATTCTTTATATCCAAAATCAAGGGACCACAGTTGTAGAAGAATTAAAAGACCCAGAATGAGGATTTATTATTTTGAAGATAAACTTTCGAAGGGGAGGTTAAATACATTTTCAATAATATGTGCTCTAACTGATACCAAAGAAAGGTTTTATGAAAATTGTTTCAATCAGTATTGGATTTCCATGAAGGAGAAATTTTGATAATTGGTGATATGAATGGAGTCATAGACCCTAAAAAGAAGTAAAAAAAAAAAAAAAAGTAAAAGGGAGTAAACCCCCCAAAATGTTTCTAACTATGTGCGAGAGCTACCCTTGGAAACTGGATGGAGATTCAAAAACCCTAGAACAAGTGACTAGGGTGCTTTTTTCCTCATGGACATCAGACATGCTCAAGGATTGATGTGTGCTGTCTATCTAAAAATATAATTATGAACTTAGAGGCTGTAAAGATCCAGCCCAAAATACTGTCTGAGCAGAATCCCCCTACCCGGCCCACAAAAATAAATAAATAAATAAATTGGCAAGAAGAAAAATTGGAGGAAGAAAATAGGGATTGAATGAAAATCTTTTACTCCAAGAAAATAATTGGAAGAAGTCAGAAAAAAACTGGGAGAATTCTTTAGACTAAGAAATACAAGAGATGTCTTGACAGCAACAGTAAGGGAAGCCAAAAAAGCATCAGTGAGAGGATTTTTTTCAAACAATAGCATCTAAAAACAGAAGAGAGATAGTAATCAGAAGAAAGTAAAACAAAAAGTCCTGTAACAAATTCAAATACTAGAGGATCACCATTAAAACAAAAACAAAAGTCAAGGCAAATCAATCTTAACTGGACTTAGACAAATTTGAAATTAACGAGACATGATAGAGACAAGAGAGACACAAAGTACCGTATTTTTCACTCTATAAGACGCACCTGACCATAAGACGCACCTAGTTTTTAGAGGAGGAAAACAAGAAAAAAATATACTGAATCAAATGGGTACATAATCACAGGCACATTCCCCATGGGCTGCATATCTGACAGACTTACTGCACACTCATATTCGCTCTATAAGACTCACAGACATTTCCCCTTACTTCTGAGGGGGAAAATGGTGCATCTTATAGAGCAAAAAATACAGTAAGTTGAAATTTCTAAAGCAGTTCAATATTGAATATGCAATAAACCTGGAAGAGATTTGGCATATCGTCTTAAGAGAGAAATGGAAAGTTCTGTAATGGGGTGAAAAAGGATATTAAAATTATATATGGGCAGGATAGGGGTGCTCTTAAAGTCATGGGGATACAAGCAGCATCCATCTGCATATATGGGCCACCATCTTTAGTTGTTGCCGTTCATGTTGGTCAATCCTATCCCCATAGGCTAGGTCATTATTTTTCCTAAAGTTTTTTCTATACAGAACAAGCAGGGACATCCAATGAAGTTCAGAGGACAGATATTCTTCTTCCACTCTGCTACTCTGGAAGAAAGAGTACCACTCTGCGAAGAACCAGACCTGATTGAACCAGCTGTTCCATGTTATGGCATCAGGACTGATGGTGAATGCTTGGTCTGGAGCACCCTCAGCTTCCATTCTCCCAACTTTCACTCTTTGAAAAGACTGGTTTGAGGACACGATCCAATTGATCACATCAAATGCAGTGACTAACTCTCCATCCTGGTTAAAAGAAACCTTGTCCCCAGCACTGTTGTTAAACAAAACAAGCTTCATAAAATGGTGGAGCTGGAATGAAAAGGAAAGTGCTTAGAAAAATTGTGAAAGGGTCATGCAGACAAAAAGACAAAAATACTTGCACTGGATGGCTGCCATTTCCTCCTTATTTATCCAAGGTCCCCTTATGCTTTCAGTACTGACTGTAAGCTACAATAATCTTCCCATTCAGATGTTAGATTGAATTTCTACAGAAGTTTGAGCTAATTTTTCAGAGATTCTAGAAAAGTATTTCATGTAGGAGAGCCTAATTTAAAAGTTATTGTACACACACACATACTTTAGGATCTTGCTTTTTCTGTAAGAAGACTGATGCTTGATCGTTTAGTTCAAATAAAAAGTGAATGAGTTTCATTACTTTATATGGATTTTTTAATATACAAAGCTGTGGTTCTCTCCCACATGAGCCTATTCAATCAATTACCTGCCATTGTAGATGACTCTGAAACATAGGTCCCCCACTGGTCACCATTCCCCTGTTCTTCAGACCGGAAAAAGACATGGCATGCAAGGCATGGGCCACCGCATGGACAGCATTGTAGACATTGTAGCTGTGGCCAGTCAAACTCATTTCAAAAAATGACCCAGGAAGATGCTCCAGCTTCTCATCCCCAGTGCAGATATCCCCATCTACATTGTCCAGAAATTGATCTGGGAATGCGCAGCTGAAGGCCTGTTGCCAGAAAGACCTAATGAATCCATCTCCTTTTGGACTGGAAGGGTCTTGTGCATTAAGGAATTGTTCAAATCCTGGGACTTCATTGGATTGAATTCTGAAAGACAGGGCACCATGGAAAAAGTCTGTGTTCCAATTCCTTTGAAAAACAAATGATGTGAGCTCCACCTGAGCTGTCACAATTATGACTTTGCCGATTGGTGTATTTGGCCCATGTTGTTGTTCTGATAGGTATGGTAAGAATCTAAAAAATGTCATGAAATAAGATTCTCCATTAGCCACCAATACATTTGCTGTGCTGTCCTGAATAGTATCACGTATCTTTGCCCCCTTTTCTGTAATGGTGCTCATATCCCTGCCAAGAGCAGGTGCAGGGATTTTTTCAATGAAATCAAAGCAAATACCACTCTCAGCAAACAGTGGGACCACCATCTGGAGGAATCGTTCTCCATTGTCATTATCCATAACGACTGTCCCAATCCATGTCCACCGGAAAAGCAGCAGCAAAGAGAGAATCCCTGAATACTGGAGAGACTCCCTTGGAGTCATGTTGTAGAAGGTCAGGCCTGGGGTTTTGTAATTCATCACTGGTGCAGAGCCATATATGAACTATGGAGATACAAGAAGGAGAGGGAGAAGTGCCAAATAATACAGCAATTATTTGACAGCTTTGTTGTTTTCATGTGTAACATCTGCTATATTCAAAACAATATTAAAATAGAAGTATCCAAGGTGAGTCACGGCACATATGTGCACTTCCAATGGTGCCAGAAAAGGGACTGCCAATATAACCCCCTTTGACATCTTTCTTTTATATTTGCCACTGCGTCTCTCTGTGTGCATGGATGTGTCTCCCTAGACTGGTATGACAAGCACTCAACTTCCTAGCAATAATCCATGGCCTCAACCTAAGTACTCAAACAAATGTGTATGTGGGAGTCCTCAATCACTGACTGATAGGTGAGTGTTCCCCTGCAATATCTGTTTGTGTCATAATCTTCCACTCACACAGAAAAGCAACTACTACAAGCTGCTACCACCAATGTTTCAAAAGACTCCCAGCATTGCAGCATGAGCAATTAGCAATCTCAACAATTGCTTATTGAGGAGACAGTGCAGCATGCAACAGACACACACAGACAAAAGTTTGTACTGAATAAGGCTCAGATTAAGATCTGTAGATGAGATGGAAAGCTATCAAGAATGATGCACTCTTTCATATCCTGTTTCTCAAATTCAGGTATATGACCCAGGATCCAATACTCTTTCGAGGTCACAGCTATTATCTCAATAAAAATTGCAACCTTCGACTTCCCTGCAATGCATATTTTACCCAAACTACTGGGGAAAAATGAAGCCTATTTTCTGAACCAGTGCATTGTTCAGAGGAAGAATAACCCCTCTTCAATCCCCAACACACTTTGCCTTCTCCTAAACTATTTAGCTATCCAATTTGGTGATGAAGGCAGGGCACTGAGCAAAAGAGAGAAAGAAAGTGAGAGCTCTGCCCTTCCTGTTCTTCCTGGGGATGGCTGGAAGAAGGAGGAAAGACAATAAGGAGCATCTGTGGTGTTACCAAACAGATCAGGATATTCATCATACCCTCCTGTTTCAGTCTTCATAAAGGAACTTAGTCCCAGCAGAAATTTCCCTCTGCCCTCATAGTTTGCTTTAGCATTGATGTTCCTGCAAATCGAATTTAGAGAGGTTACTGATTACTTCCTTCTGCACAAATCTCCATCTCCAAAGCACAAACGTACCCATAAAAGAGCAAAATGATTGTGAAGAAAATGTGTCTTTCCCATTCTCCATGTGCATGTAAAGGCACGCTCCCCACCTGTGGAATCTTATACATATCCAAGAGAGTTGCAACATGGAGGGAAGTTTGGGCATCTAGCCCCGCAATGACTGCTGTCAAGTGTTGCTGGATACCACATTGGTAGTTTGGAACTAATCTCCCTGCTGCACCTATCAGTCGCAAGGTGGCCTGATATGTCCACTTGGCTGTGAAATAGCTGTCATAGATGTGGAAGCCCAAGGTGAGGTTGGGCAGGATGAGAGGGTTGTTGTTGATCTCCTGCACTGAAAAGGTCAAGGCCAGGATATGCTGGTAATTCTTTGGCACCATCCTAGAAGCAACAAAATCACCCCCTCAAATTAGAACATATGCCAGACAGTATTTTGTAAGATACCCACCATGCTTTTGGCACCATCATTATCATCATCTCGACCTCATTTCTGGTATAGTCAGAAAATATTGATAGCCATCTTCCAAATAGATCAGTGCCTGAACTTCCTCATGGCAAAGGAACTATTTAGTGTGATCCCATGTCTCAGCTCAGATAGAAATAACCACATTTCAAGTGAAGAGCATCAGTGCATAATGCCACACCACCACCCACATTGCACAGGCTCATCAACTTCCCACATTGCACAGGCTCATCAACTTCTCATAAAGAGCCTTATGAGTATCATGTGCAAGTATTGAGGCACAGTGCTGGAGAAACGCCTTGCATTGTATCTAGATGGACATGTTCAGCCATTTGCAAGAATGGGATTAGAAGACACATTTGTCTGATTATGTAATAGTCCCAGTTAGGAGGAGCATCTTTGAGAACATGAAAACAGTTAAAATGATTATGATGGGGCCACGCACAGAGTGTAGTTTACCCCACACTGAATGGAATCCCTTCTATAAAACAAGTGACCTGTAATGCAATTGTATCCAATTCGAAAAGGGAACAATTGTCTTGGGATGGATCCCGTACCTGCCTTCCCTAAATGCAAGGAATGAAATTTCCATGACTTCACACATGAGACAATCTCTTTATTAGGGTTTGGGGTCCCCCACTGTCCAGCCTGCCACACATCAACACATTCAGTAGTGTGTCGGGAAGAGCTGCTTTGGGAAGGAAGGGGAGGAGAGGACCACTTCCTCAGAAGAGTTGACTCAGTCCCTGAATAGTGACATACTGCAGTTTCCATCAGAGAAAGTAGAAGAAAAAGAGAGGGCTGAATGAACAGGTGTATTAAGAGAGAGAAAAGAGAAAGCGATAACAAAGTTTCCACATCCCTTTAATTATATGAACTTCCTTTACTGCCCTAGCCATTGTTCACATGCTTCACATTCTGATGACAATAAGATAAATTAACAAACAAAAAATAAATGAACTGAAGAGAACGGCAAAATATAAACTCCTTACATATGTTCATCCAGCAATGCTGCTGGCGATTCTCCAGTGAAGGTTAGTGGATCAAGAATGATGATGGACAGAGAAGCAATGGCACCAATCATGAAATCACCCAGCTGTGAATACTTATGAAGTGGAGGGTGTGGCTCATGGTTCTTGCACTTGTCAGCATCAGCCTTGCTTCCTGTTTGGAGGATCAAGCCTAGCAACACCACTCCCAATTCCCCCATGCTGAGGAGAAGGACAAAACTTCCTCTTCATGTAAATCCACTCATTCCTATGTAGAGCACTGAGATTGCAAATGCAGGTTCCCTCCGATAGCTGTGTCTGTCATCATTTTATTCCTATGATCAAGGATCACTGTATATATTACCAGTGTCCTGCTCCGCCTAATAAAGTTGCTTTATTATGGGAAATCTGCAGGGACACTGAGTATTAACAAAATTGCCTTTTAGACAATTAAAGGAGAAAAGTAGCAATTTGACCACAGGTACAATGAAGTTGAAAACAGGTGTTGTTTTTCAAACATGATGAAGAGTGCAATCTTTGTATTAGTTTTACTCATGAATTGGGAAGGAGTCAACAAAAGAACACAAATCTATGAGGCCACATCCAGCTGTCATTATGAATAACACTGAGGATTATAATTTCACACTGGACTCAGTATACACATCATCAATTTGTACTGGAATCACAGTGTATGGTCAAGGATTAATCCTTCTTCCACAGCTATTTGCTTTGCAATATTCTCCCTCTTCTGCCAATGGAATCTTTCCACTCACACTAAACTCCTGGAAGCACATTAAGAGTTGTTCATGGAGGAGGAATTTCATTCTCCTCCTCCTTCTGTTCAATGGGACAAACACAAATTCCAGAAGTTATTATGCAAGAATGGTTGAGAAAAGCAGGTAGACATCAGAATGACAACAGAGAAGATGGAGCGGGGAGGAGAGGTGGAAGGCAAAGAAAACCCTGTGGGAGCAAAGCACGCACTGGTGTACATGTGGTGAGGCAGACATGAGTAATGAAAATTGGCTAACTAGATTTCAGCAAAAGGACTCGGAGAACCCCTGTTGACCCACCCAAACAGACCTCATGCTCGACCAGCCACTTTCCATCTAACTCGTAACTGGGCTATCTTATGATCTTATGATCTATCATGAACTTTACAGACTGGATACATTGACAGCTGAGAATTGAATGGGTTGGATGGGAACGAGGTTGAGAGGGACTGTTATTTATTGTCAAAGTGCTTCAATGACAAGTAGCTTGCTGAATCTCTTCAGTGACCCTTGGCTTCTTTCTTCCTTTATACTCTTTTGTGCTTTTTATTCTTCTTTCTGAAAATAAAGTAAAAGTTTTGGAAAAGAAAAGGAATTCTTGATAGTGTTTGCTAAGTAAATGTTCAGACTGGAATCTGAATATCACATGTGTACATAAACACAAATACACAGCAGCAGACACATACATTTCCCTGAAATTGGGAGACACTCAGATAATTTCCATGGATGACATTCCAAGGCTTCCTGTGAAGGGAGCAGGTTTTGTCTTTATAACTGCTCTGTAGTTGGAGTCAATCTAGTTTACCATACAGGGACCCCTCACAACTCAGTGCCTCTGTCCACACAGGACTAAAGGAGTCTATCTCCTCTCCCCGACTCTGTCTTATTTTATTTAATTGCATTTTAACAAAAACAAAACACATAATTACACAAATATAAAACAATACAAATAAAAATAGCAATGATAATCATATTTAAATGTAACAAAAATAACAGTGATACCTCCACCAGGACCAAGAGATACATGCTATTTAATGAAAAATCAATTACCTATTCAAGCTGCTCTACTCCAAACAACCCTCCAGAAGTGCTTTGAATCTTGTGACATCCCTTCCCCATGTTAAAACATATTCAAATATCTTCAAAATTGTTTTCACATGTCAAAACTTTTTTCCACTTAATGTCACCACTTATCATTACTGGCTATATCAAGATTGTCTTTTCAACAATCATTTATTTGATGATTTTACTAAACTCTATAGCACTTGAATTGGCAGCTTTTCTTCTTTGTTAATTGCTTGTGTTTCTTCCATTAGAACTCAGAGGTAGAAGGAAGTGCAGCTGGAGAGATTGAGGGGAAGAGGAGGGTGGATTTGGGTTATCTGGGGAAGAAATCCCAAAGTAGCTGAGGGGTGACCAAAGGTCTGTTGGGCAAGAAAAGCTGCAGACATTCATTGTGCGCTCAGCAGAAAGAAAGTGCCAAAAGACACCAGTTTCCTCCTTTGGAACAAAATGACATGACAATGACGTGACAATGATGAAGTGTTAGACCCCTCGAATTGATCACCTCTCAAATCTGCTGTTGGAGTATCCTTTCATGCAAGGTGCTGAAGGGCTTAAGATGCCTTAATTTTGCTTTGCTTTCTGAATCAGCAATTGAGCTTCCTCACAGAGACCCCCTGGGAATTTCTTGAATTGCATTTAAGAGATCTTTGCAGTCTAGCTGAAGGACAGTTCAAACAGAGCCAAGTCACCTATTTTAGTGAAGCTCTGTCTAAATTAAGAAGAAACTGGAAATCATCAGGGATCATGAGATGAAATACTAAAGAAAAAAATTGACTGAAAAAATCAGTCCCTTGTCAAAAAGAAAAAAAAAGCAAATGCAAAAAGAAAAGGAATGACCGCAAAGATGGAGAAAAAACTGCAGCAAAAAGTGAAGACAGGTAAATTCTTCAAGCTGTTCTCCTTATGAGATGTTCCTTCTTGTTCAACTCGGGTCTCAGCAAAATGATGTAACATTTGGCGAAGAAGGTGCAAAAAAGCAGTCCAGAACTGGAAGCTAAATAGGAAAGATCTCCACAGTCACCAAGTATTTATTTATTTATTTATTTTTCCATTTATATCCTGCCTTTTTCCTACAAAGGGCTCAAGGCAGCTTACATCATCTCTCCTCCTCCATCTTATCCCCACAACAACAACCCTGTGAGGTAGGTTGGGCTGAGAGTCCGTGACTGGCCCAAAGGCACCCAGTTGGCTCCATGACTGAGCGGGAACTAGAACCCAGGTCATCTGAGTCCCAGTCCCGTGCTCTTCACCACTACGCCACACTGGCTCTCTCACCACTACTTTCCTTTGGTGCTCAGCTAGGAAGGCACAAAAGACAAGCAGACACTGCAAAAGACCAGCATACTGAACATGATGAACTTGGCCTCATTGAAACTGTACGGGAACTTCCTGGCAAGAAAAGCCACCATGAAGGTGACCATGGCCAGGAAGCCCAGATAGCCCAGGACACAATAAAACATAACTATAGATCCCTCGTTACACTCCAGCATGATTTCCACAGCCACTGAATGAAGGTCAGTATCACGAAAGGGAGAAGCAGTTGCCAGCCAGGCAATACAGATCCCAGCCTGAATGAGGCAGCAGGAAACAAGCAGTGTGTTGGTCAGTCCCTTCCCATCCACTTCCTCATCTTGCATCCTGGTTTGGTGGCTCTGAAGGCCAAGACCACCATGACCGTCTTGGTGAGCATGCAAGAAAGAGCCATGGAGAAGATGATGCCAAAAGCGGTTTGTCGGAGGAGGCATGTCACCCTCTGCAGCTGGCCAATGAAGAGCAGTGCACAGAGGAAACAGAGCATCAGGGAAGTGAGGAGAGAGTAGGTGAGGTGCCGGTTGTTGGCATTGATGATGGGCGTCTCGTGATGCTTCAGAAATATTCCCAGCACCAGAACCATGATCAAGCAGAAGAGAAGAGCAAAACCAGTCAAAATGATGCCCAACTGTTCTTCATGAGAGAAGTTAACAGACTTGGGAATGCAGAAATTCTGGAGCTTGCTTGGGTACTTTCCATCTTCACATGAATGACAATAATGCATGTCTGTGGAAAAAGGAATATATACATGTTTTCCTGTATTCTTCAGATCTAACCAACAGGCAATATCAACTATCAAAATACAATACTTTCTAGTTAAAGTAGAGAATCTATTATTTCATTGCATCCACATTTTTAAAATCTCATGTATTTGCCACACAAGGTATTAGTGAATGCTTCATATTCAATCACAGATCATTTCAAAAGAAATTCTCCCTATCTGCATGGACCAAATTCAGGAGCTGCTTCCAGCATGCAGAGGACCATGCTGTATCGACTGATCAGGAAGCCTTTGCAGGTGAAGAGCCTCCCATGGGATGGGGAGAGGGGGATGAATTCAGCACTTACTTGGCTGAACTCTGAACAGTGTTCTGAATTCTGAAATTCTGAACAGTGATTTCAGAATTTTATGAGTTGATCACTCAGTGCCATCAGCCCAACTGCATGGATACTTGCATCCACTTGGGTTTGCACCTGCAGTATCAAATGGTGTACATGTGTAGGAAGCATCGAATCGGCTTATTTCCGTAAAACAGGCCATTGTTTTTTTAATACAACCACCATGGCCGAGGGCCAGAATGGCATAATTGCACAGTCCATGTTCTAGCTGATTCCTCACTGCAGCTCACCTGCTGCTGACCAAGGCTGTGATGGGATGGTAAGCACATCACAGCATGCAGCATTCTGTGGGCCCTTCCCACCCTCTGCTATGAAGAAGTCCCATCAACCCCTAAGTGAGAGAGGTGCCTTGAAGCTCCACCCAAGACTGCCTTTTCGCGAGCCCCAGTTTGGTCCATGGGTACAAACAAAGCACTCTTCCTGCCAGAAGGATCCTGCCCAACACCTGCACTAGAAAGAAAACTGAACTGAAAGAAAATTCTCACTTATGCCAAGCCAAGGTAATTCTGAGAAATGTCAATTGAGGCAACACAGAGCACAAAATAGCAAGTGGCTTTCTACGTATGGTTCCAGCATCCATTTCATTCACAGCAATACGCCTGAGAGATCCTGACTGAATACGCAGACTAAAGCTAGCAGAGCTTGCTCTTTGGGACGCACAGGGTCTTGGGGAGCATGACCACTATCATACATATTCTTGACTTTAGAGCAAACCCTGTTGAACTGGATTGGTTTCTGCAGAAGCCTGCACAGGAACAGGCCAGCCATCACTAAGTGATGCAGGTGGTGGCTGAGCAAAGGCAAGAGCTTCCTGTGAAAGCATAGACACTGGATAATAGGGCTGTGATTGCCGAGATGTTCTGACTACAGCCAGAGTCACTTAGTTACACATTACTCATGAATTATCTTTTTTCATGAGTGGAATATTCTGGGCAGTACTCAAGGGCATGCTCTGAGAGTGAATGTTTCAATAGTCAAGGATCAACCACCTTTCCTCAATTATTAGAATCCATTGAAGTTGGGTCAATTGAAACAACAGGGCAAGTAATCACACACACCTACCTCCTCGCCCACTATCCAAGATCTTCAAAAGTCCCACCTTGCTCCATTCTATTAGACTTCACTCCCTGAAGAAAGGTCTTTGATAGACCTGTTCTTGAACTTATCACATAAATTAGGAATAAATGGACATTCTGATGCCTATCCTTCTCTCTTGAAACCATCCATTCAGGATACGGGATGCAATCATAGCAGCAAACTGGCTACCCCCTACCTGACCTTCTTCCTAGAACCAGGATTGCAGCTCTCACTGAATGCTGATAGAGGCTGCTCCTATGTCATCAAGGGAGGAAAGAACAAGAATCATGAGAATTATGCTTCTGGAATCCTTCCAGTTCTTCCATTCCTTTCTAAATTGCCAGGCTCTCCAGGAGCTGCTTTTCCATAATTATGCTCTTGTGAGAATTGGTAAGGATGAAAATATATGACTTTGTGGTGGAGGGAAATTTGGAACATGCTGTCCCACCTTCTTGCCATC
>NW_025335651.1:19859-114729 GCF_004798865.1 Varanus komodoensis
GAGGTGGTAACCCTCACAGAAAACTAGCTGGTCCTGCACACAGAGATACAGACTAGGACTGTCGCACCAACATCTGTTCACCAAGATGGACAAAACTGACAGTTGCCATTTCTTCTTATCTCAAGTTTGTTCCATCCCAAGGCACATTTTGATTTTGGTAAAACCTTATATAAAATGAAACAGAATTTTCACCTCTCCCCATTTGGAGGAAAATAATAAACAGACACAAATAAGAAAGGAGAAAACTGAATATTGTACATTTTTACTATAGACATGGTCTAATCCTAGTCATTCTTAGAGCTGTCTCATTTAAATCAATGGGACATTCCTCATACCTAATTTAAGTTCTCTTTCTTTCAATTATGACTATACCTGCATCGGAACATGTGTTCATAATTGCATAATATTACCTAGCTGCATAATGAAGCACAGATCATTTGCAAAAGCAGTGATAAGTAAAGTATATTGAAAACAATATGGTGGAAGCTGATTGAGTCTCATTCACTGCATCACCTGTTGTGCTCCTTGGTTCCAATTAAGTATTTTTCTAGGTCCATCAGTATCAAATGAAATGAAATGCACACATCGCTACTTAGACTGAGATTTATCCAAGTGTGCAGATCCTGCCAATCCACAAATAACAAAACCTGATTGAACCAGCTGTTCCATGTTATGGCATCCGAGCTGATGGTGAATGCTTAGCCTGGAGCAGCCTCACCTTCCATTCGTCAAACTTTCACTCTTTGAAAAGACTGGTTTGAGGACACAATCCAATTGATCACATCGAATCCAGTGACTATCTCTCCATCCTGGTTGAAAGAAACCTTGTCCCCAGCACTGTTGTTAAATGAAACAGCCTTCAGAAAATGATGGAGCTGCAATGAAAAGGAAGGTGCTTAGAAAAACTGTGAAATGGATCATGCAGACAGAGGGACGGAGAGAAATACTTGTACTGGATGGCTGCCATTAATATTGTTATTAATTCTCTCTGATCCCCTTAAATTTTTGATACTGAGTTTAAGCTCTTATATTGCTCTCATCAAAAGGCTTGATTAAATGCTGCTTTATATTGATGCATTCTCTGGTTCTCTCCTACCTGAGGCTATTCAGCCCATTACCTGCTACTGTAGTTGGCTCTTGAAGGTCAGCAACCCTCTGGTCACCATTCCTCTCTTCTTCATATCAGACAAAGACATGGAATGCAAGGCATGGGCCACCGCATGGACAGCATTGTAGACATTGTAGCCGTGACCAGTCAAACTCATTTCAAAAAAAGTTGCAGGAAGAAACTCCATCTGCTCATCCCCAGTGCAGATATTCTGGTCAAAATTGCCCAAAAATTGATTTGGAAATATACAGCTGAAAGCATTTTGCCAGAATGCCCTAATAAAACCATCTCTTATTGGATTAAAAGGGTCTTTTGCATTCAGGAACTGTTCAAATCCCGGGACATCATTGGACTGAATTGTGAATGAAAGAGCACCATGGAAAAAGTCTGTGTTCCAATTCCTTTGATAGATTAATGATGTGAGCGCCACCTGAGCTGTCACAATCATTACTTTACCAATTGGTGTATTTGCCACATGTTCTCGTTCTGATCGGTATGGGAACCATCTAAAAAATGCCATAGGATTCTCCATTGGCCACCAATACATTGGCTGTGCAGTCCTGAAAAGTATCACATATTTTTGCCCCTTTCTCCAACATGTCTTTTAGATCTCTCCCAAGGGCAAGTTCAGGGATTTTTTCAATGAAGGCAAAACAGACACCACTCCTGGAAAAGAGTGGGACCACTATCTGGAGGAATCGTTCTCCATTGCCATTATCCATAATGACTGTTCCAATCCATGTCCACCCAAAATGCACCAGCAAAGCAAGAATCCCTGCATACTGAAGGGACTGTCTAGGAGTCATGTTGTACAAGGAAATGTCTGGGGTTTTATCGTTCATTACTGGTGCAGAGCCGTATATCAGCTAATGAGATACAATAAGGAGAGGGAGAAGCACCACATAATAATGTCATTTGTATAGCAGCTTTGATGTTTTCAAAGATTTGCACATAGAACATCAGCAAACTTCTCAAAATTCTATCATGGGAATCTCCAGTGTGTCATGGCATACGTATGCACCTCCAATGGTTCCTGAAAGGGCGTGTCCTGTATGGCACCCTCGGACATAATATTTTTTCCACTACGTGTGTGTGGATGTGTTCCCATGGACTTGTATGAGAAGTGTACAACTTTCTAACAATAATTCTGTGGCTTCAGCAAAAGTGGACCATATATGCATGAAAGTCTGCATTTGGAGGATGGGTCATTACCTATCGTCTTGTTCATATATCAAATCATTATAAGTTCCTCAAACATTGGCTTATAGATGGGTGTTCCCCTGCTCTTAGTTTTATAAAATCTTTTAGCCATGAAGAGGGCACAGAGAAGTCATTTCATCCATATGTTAAAATCAATGAAATTATGTACTTATTTTAGAACAGTATATGATCCAATGAATATTAAAGTTTATTCAGTGCAAGATCTACCTGTGTCATAATCTCCCCCTGCACACAAAATAGTAAATTCTACAAGCTGCTCACGTCAATGTTTCAAAGAAGTACCCCTGCATTGCAGCATGAGCAATTAGTGAATCTTGGTAATTACTTATTGAGAAGCTTTTGCATCATGCAACAGGCTAACTCCCTCCTCCCTGCTCTCTCCCCACTTCACTCTTCAACACACCCTGCCCGACCAGTAATGGTTAGTGATTCAGGTTTCTGGTGACCACAGAGTCTGCTAAACAGAGAGGAAGAAATGCAGGGCTCTGTCCTTGCCTGCCCTGCTCTGCCTAGGGACAACAGTAGCAAGGAGGAGGAAAGTGAGCACCGTCCATGACATTTCACAATGGAATGGGATTCTTATGTGAATGTGGTCTGAGCCCCTGCCTAGACTCTCCTGTCTCAGATCAACATCCATATAAATGGGTGCAGTCCCAGCAGAAATTCCCCTTCTCTGCACAGTATTTGCTTCACCTTCTTTCTCATTCAAAGGAGAGAGAGAATATGATTACTTATATTTGTGAGCCGCCCCGAAGCTTCGGCAAATGGGGCGGCATAGAAATTTTCTAAATAAATAAAATAAATACTTAAAAAGTGCAAATCTCCATCTCCAAAGCACAAATGCATTCATGAAAGTACCTCGAACTAGGGACAGCTAAAGTGTCATCCTATACTTGCTGTGGACCATAGCCGAACAACTTTTGGCCTTCTTGGTGTTTTGTCCTATAACATATTTATGTGTATTTTATGCTGTAAGCCGTCCTGAGGCTTTTTGTGACAAGACAACATATAAATATTTTAAATAAATAAATAAATGAAAGAACAAAGTGAATGTCAAGAAAATGTTATGCTCCCATTCCCCATGTTCATGTAAAGACACACTCCCCACCTGTGGAATCTTATAGATATCCAAGAGGGTTGCAACATGAAGGGAGGTTTGAGCATCCAGTCCCTCGATGACTGCTGCCAAGTGTTGCTGGATGCTGCATTGGTAGTTCGGGACTAATCTCCCTCATGCTCATATCAGTTGCAAGGTGACCTGATATGTGCACTTGGCCATGAAATAGCTGTCATAGATGTGGAAGCCCAAGGTTATATTGGGCAGGATATGAGGGTTGTCATTGATCTCCTTCACTGCAAATGCCAAGGCTAGGATGTGCTGGTAATTCTTGGGCACCACACTGGAAGCAAGAACGTCACCTCCTGCATTAGAACATTCCTCACACACTGCTTTTAGAATTATCATTATCATCATTGCAACCTCATTTAAATATCATATTGCTATCCATCATTGGAATAGACCACTCTGTGAACTTTTTATGGTTAAGGAAGTGAATAGTATGATTCTATGCACATTGAATCAGAGAGAAGTCGCCAGTCAGTGCATAATGCCACAATCCTATCATCCTTGTGGAAATGGATCATCAACTTCTCATGGAAGAGACTAATGAGAATCACATCACAATCAAAGTGTGAGGCAATATGGTAGAGGAATGCCCTGGGGATTTTAAGACATGTTGTTTTTTCATATATAACCAGATAGGAGGAACATCTTTTAGGTATATAAAAAATGTGAAATACTTGAGATGGGGCCAACCATCAAGTGCAGGGTAAACCACACTGAATATAGCCCCTTCCAGGTGACAAGACCTGTAATGCAATTGCTTCCAATGACAACGTAGAACATCGCTCCTGTGAGGTGCCCTGTATCTGCCTTCCTTAAAACAAGGTGCTTCCATATGTGGAAAGACTTTACTCAGCTTAGAATCTCTTCATAGGATTTTGGAGGTCCCCCTCTGTCCATCCAGTCACAGCTTAGCACATTTGGTCAGCATCTGGAGGGGCTGCTTTGGAAAGGAAGAGCAGGAGAAGTTACTTCTCCAGAACAGTTAATCCAATCCCCTGAATACTGACATTATGCAGTTTCCATAAAAGAAGGCAGAATAAAAAGGGAGGTGTGAACGAAGAGAGGTAGTAAGAGAGAGAAAAGAGGAAGATATGTGATCCTGAAGAAATTCATGTAAAAATAACTGAAACTATGAGTACAACAGAGAGGTCCAAGTCAAAGTAAAATAATTGTGAGTACCCTTAAATTCACCTGAAAATACATCCTTCTGGCTATGATGATAACAAAATTTCCACATCCAGGGAGATGTGCAGGGAGCGAGATAGGGAAGTGAGAACCTGTTGATTCTCCTTGACATCTCAGCATCTTTCAGCACCATTGATCGTGGTGTCCTTCTGAACAGCTTGGCTGAGATAGAAGTCGGAGGCACTGTGCTGCGGTGGTTCTACTCTTACCTGGTTGGACATGTCCAGAGGGTGGTGCTGAGGGACAGCAGCTCTGATCCATGGCCTTTACACCATGGGGTTCTGCAGGGCTCTCTGCTCTCTCTCATGCTTTTTAGAATTTTCATGAAACTGCTGGGAGAGGTCATCAGGAGGTCTGGACTATGGTCTCAGCAATATGCTGAGGACACTTTGCTCTGCCTCTCATTTTCATCTGATCCAGGTGAGACATTTGATGTGCTGAACTGATATCTGGACTCACTAATGGACTGCATGAGGTCAGCAAACAACAAACTGAAACTTAATCTGGACAAAACTGAGGTGCTGTTAGTAGGGGGAGCTGCCAGACAGAATGAAGGGGCATTTCCCTGGGGTCAC
Source organism: Varanus komodoensis (assembly GCF_004798865.1). Lineage (NCBI taxonomy): Eukaryota > Metazoa > Chordata > Lepidosauria > Squamata > Varanidae > Varanus > Varanus komodoensis. Next base: position 25,075 of record NW_025335651.1, read on the forward strand.
ACTACCCCTCGGGGACAGGGTTTGTAGTTTGGGGGTGCTCCTGGACTCTGGTCTGTCCTTGGAAGCATAGTTTGGCAGGCACCCATTCCCTGGTAACATTCCAAAGATTACTGCAATGCTCTTTCCATGGGGTTGTTATAATATTATAACACAGGGGTCCTCAAACTTTTTTAATAGGGGGCCAGTTGAAAGGTGCCAGCGATGGGCGCAGGCCACCAAGGTGGTGCAGGTGAGGGTACGTGTGTGGCGAAGTGCCAGCTTGCTCTCAAGGAGAATGTTTTCTCTGAGCGAGTCCAAAAGGATCTCCTTGAGAGCAAACCTATCCCAAAGGCTTGGAAAGACTTATTCAAATACATGGTAAGAGCAGCAAGAGAGAGAATTGCCTCAAAGTGGAAAACTGAAGACTGCTCAGCTGTCGAACATTGGAAAATCAAGCTAGATGAGCATGCACCAATGGCAAAGCTACCTGATGATGTCCACAGGAGACCAGTTAAAGAATGTAGTCAAATGTACTATGAACACTTTGAGGGTAAAGTTGCTCCTACTCGTCTTGATTTGGACACAACAGTTATCCCAGTGCCATCAGCAGAGTCATCCAATGTGCCATCTGGTCCAATTTTACTGGATGAGTTTCAGCTTTTGTGGCTCAAGGATGTGGACAAGGTGCTGGGTAGTGTCCTTGCCACAACTTGTTCGCTCAATCCTTGCCCATCTTGGCTATTTGAGAGATCAATATTTGAGAGGTCTTGTCCCTGAATCCAGGAGGTGGTGAATGCCACCTAGAGGGAGGAAGAGGTGTCTGCCCCCTTGAAGAAAGGGGTAGTTACACCACTCCTTAGAAAGCCACAACTGGATCTGGCGGACATAAATAATTATCCATCTATAGACTGGGCAACTCCAAGCAGTCTTGGAGGAAACGAATTATCTAGATCCATTTCAATCAGGCTTTAGGCCTGGGTTCACAATGGAAACTGCCTTGGTCGCCCTGTGGAATGACTTATGCCAGGACAGAGGAAGGGGGAATACAATCCTGTTGATTCTCCTGGATCTCTCAGCAGCTTTTGATACCATTGACCATGGTATTCTTCTGGAGAGGCTGGCTGAGTTGGGGGCACTGCTTTGTGGTGGTTTCACTACTGTCTTGCTCCATTTGGCAGAGCTGGGGATCTGTCACTCTGTGCCTTGGCATTTATTCCATGGAGTTCCACAGGGTTCCATTCTGTCCCCCATGTTCTTTCATCTTTACATGAAATAGCTGGGTGACGACATCCAGAGGTATGGGCTGAAGTGTCATTAGTATGTTGGTGACACTCAGCTCTACCTCTTGTTTTCATCTAACCCATGTGAGGTGGTGACTGTCCTGAACCAGTGTCTTGGCTCTGTAATGGACTGAATGAGGGCCAATATACTGAAGCTCAATCCAGACAAGATGGAGATTTTGTTGGTTGGCAGTCTGTTTGTCCAACTGAGAAATTCTCAAATCAATCCTGGATGGGGTTGTGCTCCCCCTAAAGCATAAGGTTCGTAGCTCGGGGGTGCTCCTGGACCCTGAGTTCTCCCTTGTTTCTCAGGTGGCCTTGGTGGCCAGGAGCACCTTCTATAAGCTTAGGATGATTTTCCAGCTACACTCCTACTTGGACAAGCAGAGCCCCATCACAGTTATCCATATGCTGCTATGAACCTTTCCCCTGGATTACTGTAATGCACTCTGCATAGGGCTGCCTTTGAAGATGGTCTGGGCTCTCCAGTTAATCCAAAACAGAGCAGCACAGTTACTAACAAGGATCAGCCCCAGAAAACATATCCTGCTGGTACTCCACCAATTGCATTGCCTGCCTGTCATTGCCCGGGCCCAATTCAAAGTTTTCATGTGAACATATAAAGTCTTAAACAGCTTGGGACCGGGATACTTAAAGAATGCCTGGGTTCATATATCCCTGCCAGACCACTCAGGTCATCAGTGGAGGCCCTTCTTCATGAACCTCCACCAAATGAGGTGAGAGGGCTGTTGACATGGAAAAGGGCTCTCCTGGTCATCGCACCTCACCTTTGGAATTCTCTTCTGAGGGAGGGGTGACTGGCACCCAGTGTATTTTGTATTGGTGCCAAGACTTTTTTTTAGTTTCTCTTTTTAGATGTAACTATTGGCTTGTGCAGTCGGTTAAACTGCTGAGTCACTGGGCTGGTTGATCAAAAGGTTGGCGGTTTGAATCCGCAGACAAGGTGAGCTCCCAGCTACTGCCAACCTTGCAGTTAGAAAGCATACAAATAATGCAAGTTGATAAAAAGGTACCACTTCGGTGGGAAGGTAGCAGCATTCCATGCACTGTGGTGTTTAGTCATGCTGGCCACTTGACCACAGAATCTGTTTGCAGACAAACACAGGCTCCCTAAGCTAGGAAATGGAGATGAGCACTGCTCCCTAGAGTGAGACATAACTGGACTTTAATGTCATGGGGAAACCTTTACCTTGCTGCTGGTTTACTGTTTTATTCGTTGTTGGTAATATTGCTTATGTTTACTGGTCATTGGTTATATTGTGCTTATGCTTCATCCTGTACTATTTATACAATTGCAATTATATTAATTTTAATCCTATTATGTTTTATGGTTTTGGTTGTTATTGTTATTTATTTTTATTTTTTAAGTCACCCAGAGAGCCTCTGGCTATGGGGCAGCATACAAATGCAACAAAGAAACAAATTATTTGAATGGTTAAATGAACTGATTTGATGGTTAAAGAACTATAATTTCAAAATATGTTTTCAATTACTATTCTTTACCAAAGCAATGCTACGATCTATAAAGAACTTTATAAAGTTTTTCTGGATACATTGACAGCTTAAATGGAATGGATGGGAAAGAGGTTGATAGAGAGTGTTGCTTATTATAAAAGTGCTTCAATGAGGAGCTACTGTACCTATACAGTACCTGAGCTATTTTTTAAATTTTTATTTTAATGAAAACAAAACTCATAACTGCACAAATATAAACCCTACAAATAATATAGTGAAGATAAACTTATTTAAAGAAGACAAAATTAACAGTGGTGCATCCATCAGAGTGAAGAGATACATGCTGCTTGATGTAAAATCATTTATTCATTCAAGTTACTCTACTCCCATTCCACTTCCAGAATGTCTTTAAAACATTCTTTTATTTGGGATAAACTTGAATTGGCAGCTTTTTTCAGATCTGAATTGCTAGAACTTCTTCCAGTAGGCCTGAGAGAAGTATGGCTGGAGAGTTTGAAGGGAAAAGGAAGAAGAGGGTTTATTTGGGTTCTCTGGGGAAGAAATCCCAAGGCAGCTGAGGGGTGACCAAAGTTCTGTTGGATGAGGGATGCTGCAGACACCCATCGTGAGCTCAGCATAAAGAAACCTTTCTGGAAAGGAATGCCACAAGACTCCAGGGTCCTCCTTGTGAGCAAAATGACACCTGATTGAGTGTTAGAATACCTCGAATTGATCACCACCCAATTCTGTTGCAGGAGCCTAACCATGCATGCAAGCTGATGAAGGGCTTAAGAGGGTTTTCATTTGTTTTGCTGTTTCAGGCAATCAGCCTCGCTCCAAGTCCATGTAAGCAATGGACCTTCCTCAATGCAGAGCCTCTGGAAATTACTGATTTGCATTTGAGGGACTCATTTCAGTCCAGCTGCATGTCATTCCAAACAGAGTCAGCCCATAGATAGCAGTAAAGTTTTGTCTAAAGTAAGAAGAAACTGGAAAAATTCAGAGATCACAAGATGAACTCATAAAAACAAATTATCTGTACAATCTGTCCCCTGTCAAAATATCCCCCAATGAATGAATGAATGGACGGGAGGCAGGTGGCACTGCTGTGCTGCTGCGCTGATTGATCAAAAGGTTACCGGTTCGAATCTGCACAACGGGGTGAGTTCCCGTTGCTCTGCCCCAGCTCTTGCCAACCTTGCAGTTCGAAAGCATGCAAATGCTAGTAGATAAAAAGGTACCACTTCAGTGGGAAGGTAACAGCATTCTGTGCACTTCGGTGTTTAGTCATGCCAGCCACATGACCATGGAGACTGTCTGGGGACAAACACTGGCTCTCTCGACTAAGAAATGGAGATGAGCACCACCCCCTAGAGCCAGATATGACTGGACTTAACGTCACGGGGAAACCTTTACCTTTATTTAAATACATGGACACACAGACGGATTGCAAATTGCAGCAAAAAGTACTTACATGTAAATTCCTCAAGCTGTTCTTCTTATTAAGTATTCCTTCTTGTTCAACTCAGGTTTCAGCAAAATGATATAACATTTGGGTAAGAAGATGCAAACAAGCAGTCCCGAACTGGAGGCTAAGATAGAAAAGATCTCCACAGTCACCAAGTATTTTCCTTTGGTGCTCAGGTGGGAAGGCACAAAGGATAACCAGACACTGCAAAAGACCAGCATACTGAATGTGATGAATTTGGCCTCATTGAAACTGTCTGGGAGCTTTCTGGCAAGAAAAGCCACAATGAAGGTGACACTGGCCAGCAAGCCCAGATAGCCCAGGAAACAGTAGAACATCATTATGGATCCCTCGTTACACTCCAGTATGATTTCCTCAGCCACTGAATGCATGTCAGTATCAGGAAAAGGAGAAGCAGTTGCCAGCCAGGCAATACAGATCCCTGTCTGGATGAGGCAGCAGGAAAGAAGGAGTGTGTTGGCCAGTCCCTTCCCCATCCACTTCCTCATTCTGCATCCTGGTTTGGTGGCTCTGAAGGCCAAGACCACCATGACTGTCTTTGTCAGCACGCAGGAAACAGCCACAGAGAAGATGATGCCAAAAGCGGTTTGTCGGAGGAGGCACGTCACCCTCTGTGGCTGGCCGATGAAGAGCGGTGCGCACAGGAAGCAGAGCAGCAGGGAGGTGAGGAGAGAGTAGGTGAGGTGCCGGTTGTTGGCCTTGACGATGGGTGTCTCGTGATGCTTCAGAAATATTCCGAGCACCAGAGCCGTGATCAAGCAGAAGAGAAGAACAGTACCAGTCAAAATGATGCCCAAAGTTTCTTCATAAGAGAAGAAGTTAATAGGCTTGGGGATACAGACATTCTGGTGCTTGCTTGGATACTTTCCATGTTCACATGAATGACAGTAATGCATGTCTGAGAAAAAATAAATATACACGTGTTCTAATGCATTCTACAGGTCTCACCAACAGGCCACATCATCTGAGATGCATTGTTTTCTAGTCACAGTAGAGAATCCATTAATTGCATTTCATCCACATTTGTAAAATGGTGAGCATTTTTCACTCTGAATATGAAAAAATCTCTGCTATCCATTACAGACCAATTCAAAAATAAATTATCTTCCTGGACCACATTCAGGAGCTGTTTCCAGCATGAAGAGAACCATGCTGTATCATTCGGTCATAAAGCTGTTGCAGGTGAAGAGCCTTTCATGGGAGATGGTGTGGGAGTCCAACTTCAGCACTTACTGGGCTGAATCCAAAGTGATTTCAGAACTAGATTAGCTAAACACTCAGTGCCCTCAACTGGAATGGATGGAAATGTTAATCTATTTGGATTTGGTTTTGAAGTATGAACATGACAAATGCATGTTTAATAAACAGTGATAACATTGAATCGGCTGCTTTGGACAAAGAGGCCATCACAGTCCACGTCCTGGCTGATTCCCCACTGCGACTCACATGCTGGGTCACCAAGGCTCTGACAGGAAATTAAGACCATCACAGCATTGAGCTCTCTGTGGCCCTTCCTGCCATTTGCTATGAAGAAAGCCCACCAGCTCCTAAGTGAGTGAGGTGCCTTTAAACTCCACCCTAGGCTACCATATGGGGATCCCCTCTTTGGGCTGTGGGGTCACTCAGAGCACTGCCCCTGCCAGAAAGGATCCAGCCCAATGTCTCCACTGCTAGAATGATTTGAAATAACTTATCAAAAATGAACAAAATCAAAACCCTCACCCATGACTACCCACCGTAATTCTGAGAATGCCAAAGGAGGTAATACAGAGCACAAAAGTTAAGGAGGTCTGTATGCCTGTCAGAAGCATCCATTTTGTTTGCAGCCATAAGCATGAGAAAACCTGATTGGTTTGGTAAATGAAGGCGAGCACAGAATGCTCTCTTCTTCACTTTGAATCATGCCTTACTGAACTGAGTGGAAATTGTCTCTGAATAAAGCTCCCAGAAGGCTGAAAACAAGATCTTGCTTTGAAAACAGAGAAATGGTATATTAGGCCTCTGATTGCAGAGATGTACTGATTGTGTCCAGAGTTCTTATGTATTTATTATCATGAATTAAGTTCTTGTAGCACCAAAGAATCTGTGCAGTGCTAATAGGCAAGCCCTGAGAGCGTGTGTTTCAGTAGTAGAGGATGATCCACCTATCTCAACTATTAGAATCCAATGCACACACGTCACAAACAACAACTTCCTCCCCCACTATTCAATACCTTCCACCTGACCCCACCTGCCCACATTCAATCACACTTCAATCCCTGAAGAAAGTTCTTTTATATACCTGTTCTTGATTTTATCAAATATATTTTGAATAGATAGACATTTTGATGCCTACCCTTCTTGCTTGAAACCTTTCCTTCGGGACACAGGATGCAGTCATAGCAGCAAAATGGCTCCCCTTCCTTCATCTTCTTCCTAGAACCAGGGTTGCAGCTCTCACTGCACACAGACAGAGGCTGTGCCTAAATCATCAGGGGAGGAAGAGGAGAGGAATTATGAGAATTATTCACTGGAGTTCTTCCAGTTTTGCAATCTTGTTGTAAGTTCCCACCTCTCCAGGAGCTGCTTTTCCATAAATGTGCTCTTTGAGACTTTGGTAAACTTGAAATTATCTGACCATGTCATGGAAGGAAACTGCATGCATGCTTCCCACCTGCTTGCAAAGGGATTGGAAAAATGGAGCACATATCAGTTTTCTCCATCCTATATGAATGGCATGATCAACCTATTTCCTTGTGTATTACCTTTACCTAAGCTCTCCCAAAACCATATTTCAATGTGCTCCCATTATTGACATGTTTTCAGATACTTCGAACAAATAAGCTATGTAGTTTTATGAATTTTTCCACAAAACAAAAAATGTGTATAAGAATATGCTGATATTCTAGTTTACTTTAGAATGGGATTTTTCCAAATGCACTCATAAATCCAGAAATTTGCAAACATTTCTCAAAGAAAACATGTCTTTGTTCTTTTAAAAGAGAAATGTTCACATCATATGCCAGATATGAACTTGCTGTGTAACCTTCCTCCCTCCATTTCAAACATTATCATGTGGAGATGGCATGAAGCCACCCAAAAGTGACTTCCCTTTTTTTCTGGGGAATGGGGACTGTCTGGAAGCACCCTGTGGTGCTTTGTACCTTATCTTTTTAGATGCTTATACATCACCTTTAAGAGTGCTTCTACCTCTCCAAATCTCAGGTACACTTGAAGACTTCTAGTCTAATGGCCATAAAAGGTAAACAGAAACACATTACAGAGTAGACCCTCCTCAAGATTTTTCCTTAGTGTTTTCATCTTTCTTTCTTTTCCTCTCCTTTTTATTTTAGTTTTTTAGCTAAATTATTTCAATTTAGACACGTAGGGCATTTTTGTTTGTATCTTTAGAAAGGAATTTGAAACAGTTTCCTGATGCTCAGCAGTAATCTCTCTGAATGGCAATTAGTCTTTAACAGCTGTAAGGATGTTTGATAGCTTAAGAGACTAAGTTGTATGGATGATGAGAACTGACCTCGACATAATAAAGCTTCTTAATGATGAAAAGGATGACTGTGCCCTTTGTTCTTTCTCAATTTTCCTTCTTTAGTGGAAGGCCGCAGGGAGTATGAGTTAGAGTAGTACATTTTATATACCGTGACTCTTGTTGCTTTTGAACTAATTTGTACTTATTTTAAAAGTTGATTGTACTTCCCAGACAGCTCTGCTCCAAGGCAAAGATATGACAGAGTTGTGGACTGCTCCTTTTGGAGTTTTGAGGAATGGCTTTGATGAAGCAAAGGTTTTTTAAGTTGTGATGCAGAAATAAAATGAGCTGGGAACTATTACTGCCATCTACTGGACTTGGAAAAAAATAGAATTGGGAAGAATAGAAGCAAACGTCTCCTGTTCCTTTGTGGAAGTTGCTGAAAAAGGTCAAGAGAATGTTTCTTCCTGTGAATTTTTAAAACTAATATTCTAAGAGAGACAGAATGTGATTAATAACTATAACTGTGTCAGAGAGCTGACTAATATGCTGATCCTATCTAGCTCTTTTCTCTTGCCTTTTTCCACTAACTCTCCCTCTTTTCTAACCTTTTCTGCTTTAAAGTGTTATGTTAAATTGTGAGCTTATTTTATAGCTATGAAGAAATGTGTGAAGTGAATAGGTGAAGGAGGATGGGGAGAAGGGAGGGTAAACTCAAGAAGGAAAGTCTGATTGTAGACTCATGGAGAAAATGGGAAAACAATTAGCTACCTGTGGATTAGAAGGTATTTTGAAGACTCTGACAGGAAGATTTTTGGACAAGCCTTGTAAATATGCATAATAAATTCAAGAAGAGACCACATTGTGCAGGTTATCTAATCAGAATAACAGAGTTAGAATGAAGATCTTATCAATAAATATTAGTTGAATGAACTCCCCCTCCAAGTGAATGAAAGTTTTCATTTTTTTAAGAACACAAAGGGCTGATATAATATGCATTCAAGAAATTATAAAGAAATAATTGCTCATGTTTTAAATCATAAGAAACAGGGCAAGGGTATGAAATGTTAAATGATACAAAAAAAGAAAGGAGTCATCATTTATATCAATAAGCAAGGCTTAAAATTTGTAAAAGAATTATAAGACTCAGAAGGAAGATTTATTATCTTGAAGATATGACTTCTGAATGGGAGGATAAATACATTGGCAATGATATACACTCCAAATGATGCAAGAGAAAGGTTTTATGAAAATTTGTTTCAATTGATATTGGGTTTCCAAGAAGGAGGCATTTTGATAATTGTTGATATGAATGGAGTCATATACCCTAGCAAGGACAAGTCAAAAAAAGTAAAAGGGAGTAAAATTCCCAAAATGTTTTTCTTAATTTTTTTAAAACATATTTTTCAAATTAATAACTAAACATTTCTGATTAACACAATTAAACAATACATTAATATCAGTGCTACATCCACCAGGACCAACTCTAGTTACTTAGTGTAAAATCATTTATTTGTTCAGGTTGCCCCACTTCCCTTCCAGAACTGCATTGAATCTTGAGATGGGTCACACCCCTTTCCTTTTATTAAAACATATTCAATCAAAGGTGTCCAAATATTTTCAAATTTGTTTTCATTTATCAAACCTTTTTTCCATTAATATCACAAGTTAAATTATCATTAATAGCTATATTCCAGGCTTCTTTATACCAGTCAAATATATGATATTCACCTTTTGTTTTCCAATTCCCTGCTATTATTAATCTTACTGTTGTTAATAAATTTATCCTCAATTCTTTAGTGTATTGTCCCATCTGTTATCTACATAATGACAATAGTGCTCATCCAGTATCAATTTCAATATTTAAATTTAATATTATACCAATTTCTTTAAAGATCCTTCCCCAAAACTCATTTATATATTTACACTTCCACCACCTATGGAAATATGTACCCACTTCTTGGTTGCATCTCTAACACATGTTGGAATATTCATTGTTCCTGTAATTCCATTTAACCAGAGTTAAATACCATTTCCAAAACAATTTATAAAAGTTATCTTTAATTCTTATTATGTAAATTTTAAAATCCTCTTATTCCACATGTTATTTCATTCATCAGCACTAATATTTCTTTTTAAATCTATTTCCCAGGATTCAATAAGAGGATCATAGTGATCATCCTCTTCTAGTAATACATTGTACATTTTACTTATCATTCCTCTCATCAACATACTGTCATGTTTTTCTTTCTGTCAAATTAATTCTTCAAATTTTGTATATTCTATGCATTTACCATTTTTCTTCAACCAATTCTTAGTCTAGTTGTCTAATTCAAGTATATTAAACCAATTTATTTTACACTATCCCAGTATTGCCTGTATCTTTTCATTACTCTTCATTTTCTCTAGCCAATCTTTCAACCTAATAACATAGTTACTCTTCAGTACTTCCTTCAAATTACTCCTCAGATTTACTGGGAAACTTTCTAATTCCCTATAACAGTTAAATCAATGGGATAAACACATCCCTATATTTTTTCCAAATTTTAACCATATTCTTAAAAAAGTGTTTCCTATCTTTTTAATAACATTCTTACTTTCTTGTTGAAGAAAAATATTTAATAAGGATCCCTCTACATCTTGATATTCTAATTTACCCATATTCTCTTATCCGTTTGCAGTATATCTGGTATATGCCTCATTTGATTAGCTACATAATAAAATTTCACATTGGGAATGCCTAAAACCCCTGTTCTCCTAGACATATACCATCTTATTAATGCCCTTTATCGCCGCTTTTATTTATTCTTGTAATGAACATCTTCGTAAAAAAGAGAAGTCAAGATTCAAAAATTGAAGACTTAAAAGCAGATGGAGAAGAATATAAAATGAAATGTTGACTTTCTTCAGGATATGAGATTAATAAGAAGAAAATGTAAATTATATTAATGGTTGGAAGAAATAGGAACAGGAAAGTATAAAAAAGATTTGAGGATACAAAATACCTTAAAATTCAGTCAAATGGTTAGGGTTGTAACAGGGCATAAAGATACATGATTTCAAGACAATTATCAAACAACATGGATGAAAATTCAGAAAGGAACTAATTAAAAGTATCGTAGCTGGGAAGAATTTCCATTGTAAAAATGAGTGTACTACCCAAATTGCAATTTCTATTTCAGATGATGCCAAATTCTATACTGGGAAAAATTTCCAAGATTGGCAAAGACAACTGAATATTTTTATCTGAAATAGCAAAAAGCCAAGGATCAGATTCAAAATTCTTCAAGATGAAAAGAAGAGAGGATGTCTCACAGTATTATTTAAAGCTGTATTATTATGCAGCTGGCATGGTTTGGATTTCAGATTGGGCTATAAAAGTTAATGATAGGCTAGTGAAGTTAGAAATAGCAGATGTTGGAGAAGGAATGCACAATAACTTATGCGCCAAAAAGTCAGTTAAACAGGCCTTGATCTCAAATAATAATCATGTATGAAGAGAGGGCCTAAAAAAATATTAATATTTTGGAAGAAAAGGAATCAGTCCTCCAAACTCTTTTGATGTCCCTGCTTGAAGCATGTGGGAAAAAACTTGAGGAAAAATGATGACTTAATAACCAAGAGGAGAGGACTGAGTTAAATCTTGGCAACAGCTAAATATGGTGGCCCTGTGGGCATGCTGAATATATCCCCATGGCCTTGAGAACACCCCCATCCTGCTCAATGGCTGCTGTGGCAAAACCAATGGGGCAAATTCCATAGGTGGTACTAAATGGCCAAATCCAGCTTCAGTATAAGATACAAGCACCTTTGATAGCACATTAAGAGAATTTAATTATCAGGATGCTCTCAAAGCAAAAAGTCAATATTACTGTAAGGTTTGTAGAAGTGGTGGTGCTCATGGAGGAAGGTTGTTGTAATCCGTCTGTTTCCATTTCTCTAATACCTGAATATTTGAAATCTTATCCATTCCATCTCAGATTTGAAGAAATTAGAAACTTGAAGAAACTGCAGCAAATTCTTAGCAAAAAAAAAAAAAGACTGAAATGAAATTGTCACTTATCTCTCCTCGCCAAAAATAAAAGGAGCATGGAATCACAGCTTCCTGATATATTGATATTAAAGGTTAGAAGCTGGCAGAGAAATAAGAGATGGAAACCTTAACTGAGACCTAGCTGGTCCTTTACACAGGGATTCAGATTTGGACATTTGAGATGTATGCACCAAGATCACTTCACCAGGAAGCACAGGACTGACAGTTTCCATTTCTTCCACATTCAGATTATTCTAATTGTAGCTTCTTTCCATCACAAATACAAAGACACTTGCTACTTTTGATAAAACATTATAGGAAATGAAACAAACAAAGAAGCAAAAAATTCACCCCTGCCCATGTTGGAGAAACATAACATACAGACAAGAGAAAACTGAGCATGCTACATTTTCACTAGGGAGGAAGTGCACGTGGACTCATTCAATGCGTCACATTTTGTGCTCTCCAGTTCCACTTAAGTGTTTTCTAGGTCCATCATTGTTATGGAAAATGTACTTGCCATACTGAGACTGAGTCTTATTCAAAAGTACAGATTATGCCACTCTGCCAAGAACCAAACCTGATTGAACCAGCTGTTCCATGTTATGTCATCTGGACTGATGGTGAATGCTTGTCCTGGAGCAGACTTGGCATCCATCCTCCCAACTTTCACTCTTTGAAAAGATTGGTTTGAGGACACGATCCAATTGATCACATCGAATCCAGTGACTAACTCTCCATTCTCATTAAAACAAACCTTGTCCCCAGCACTGTTGTTAAATGAAACCACCTTCAGAAAATGATGGAGCTGGAATGAAAAGGAAGATTAGAAAAACTGTGAATGGAATCATACAGACAAGGTGAGAGAAATACTTGCACTGGATGCCTGCCATTATGCTTATTCTTTCATCTTGTTCCCCTTAGACTATAAAGACCAAGTTTAAACTAGACACTTTCAATACAAAGATTAAATTGGTTTGGAGGTTTGAGTGGATTTTCAAGCCATTCTAGGAATGCAGTTAATGTGAGGGAGAATATATCTAATATTCTTGCACACACACACATAGACCTTGCTGTTTGTTGTAAAAAGAGACTTGATCCTCTAGTTCAAATATGAAGTGTATGAGTTTCCCTATTTTGTATGTGTTTATTTAAGCTGTGGTTCTCTCCCAGATGAGGCTACACAGCCCATTACCTGCCACTGTAGATGGGTTTGAAAGTTCATCCCACCTCTGGTCACCATTCCTCTGTGCTTCAGACCAGAAGAAGACAAGGCATGCAAACTGTGGGCCACCGCATGGACAGCATTGTAGACATTGTAGCTGTGGCCGGTCAAATGCATTTCAAAAAATGTTGCAGGAAGATGCTCCAGCTGCTCCTCCCCAGTGCAGATATTCCCACCTAAATTGCCCAGAAATCGATTTGCAAATACACAGTTGAAAGCATTTTGCCAGAACGACCTAATAAAACCATCTCCTTTTGGATTAGAAGGGTTTTTTTCATTAAGGAATTGTTCAAATCCAGGGACATTGTTGGATTGAATTCTGAAAGATAGAACACCATGCAAAAAGTCTATGTCCCAATTCCTTTGATAGACAAATGATGTGAGCTCCACCTGAGCTGTTGTAATCATTACCTTACCAACTGGTGCATTTGTCACATGTTCTTGTTCTGATAGATATGGTAGCCATCTAAAAAATGCCATGGAATACGATTCTCCATTGGCCACCAATACGTTGGCTGTACTGTCCACAATATTATCACGAATTTTTGCCCCCTTCTCAAAAAGGTTTTTAAGATCCCTGCCAAAAGTAGGTTCAGGGATTTTTTCGTTGAAATCAAAACAGACACCACTCTTGGCAAACAGTGGGACCACCATTTGGAGGAATCGCTCCCCATTCTCATTATCCGTAACGACTGTCCCAATCCATGTCCACCCAAAATGGAGCAACAAAGACAGGATCCCTGCATACTGGAGGGACTCCCTCGGAGTCATGTTGTAGAAGGAAAGGCCTGGGGTTTTATCATTCATCACTGGTGCAGAGCCATATATCAGCTAAGGGGATATAAGAAGGAGAAGGATAAAGGTCAAATAATGAGATATTATGTAGGCAGCTTTGATGTTTTGAAAATATTTGCATATATAACCTCAGGAATTTTCTCAACAATACTATAGTACTGGGATAACCCAAGATGTCATGGCACGTGTGGACATCTTCATGAGGGCCTGAAAATGGGTCTCCAATATGGCACCCTGAGAATTCATACAATTTCTTGCTACTATATGTGTGAGTGTGTCAAAGTGTCTCCATAGACTTGTATGACAAGCACACGAATTCCAAGCAATAATCCTGGGCCCCAACAGAGTGAACCAAATATGCAAACAAGTATACTTTGGAGGTCTTCAATTGTTACCTACTAGATGAGTGTTCCCTCATCCCTATCCATTCCTAGGATCCATCTTTTAGCCATGAAGAGGACACTGAGAAGCCACTTTATCCATATGTCAATTTCCATGAAATAATTCAATAACTGAATGAAGGGAATGTTCCAATGAATATATTCAGTGCGAGATCTGCCTGTGTCATAATATCCCCCAGCACACAAAAAGCAGCTACTAGAAGTTGCCAATGCCAGTGTTTTGAAGAATTACTCCCTGCATTGCAGCATGAGCAATCTCAGTAATAATTGAGGAGACATTGCAGCATCCAACAGACACAAAAAAGCAATTTGTACTGAATAAGGCTCAGATTAAGATCTGGAGACAAGATGGGGAGATATCAAAAGAGAGATCAACTCATTCACATCCTTTTTCTCAAATTCCAAAATATGTCCAAGGATTCAAACAAGTTTGGGAGCCACTGCTGGTGGTGAATGCAAAGAGACAAAGAAATGGAGGGCTCTGTCCTTCCTCACTCTGCCTAGGGATGGTTGGAGCAAGTAGCAAGCAAAATGAAGAGCATAAGTGGAAATAGAAAATGGATCAAGTTGTTGAATCATCGGGATGGTGGCCAGTGACAAGCAGGGTCCCCCAGGGCTCTGTCCTGGGGCCAATCATGTTTATCTTTTCATTAACAACGTGGAAGAAGGGGTGAACAGTCTGCTGATCAAATTCATAGATGATACTAAAACTGGAGGAGTGGCCACAACCGAGGAGCAGGTACTCCAGATCCAAAAAGAACTGGACAGACTATGAAAGTGGGCAGGAGACAACAGGATGGTGTTCAATGTGGATAAATGCAAGGTCTTGCACTTGGGGCATAGAAATAGGTGTCATAAGTACAGGTTAGGGGACAAGTGGCTGGAGAGCAGCACTTGTGAAAGGGACCTTGGGGTGCTGGTTGACTGCAGGCTAAACATGAGTCAGCAGTGTGATGTGGTAGTCAAGAGGGCAAACACAACCCTTAGTTGCATAGCCAGAAGTGTGGCTTCTAGATCAAGAGAGGTATTACTACCACTCTGTATGACTCTGGTGTACCCACAACTGGAGTATTGTGTTCAGTTTTGGGCCCCTCATTATAGAAAGGATATAGCCAGGTTAGAGTTAGTGCAGTGTAGGGCCACAAGGTTGGTGGTCGGTTTGCAGGGGATGGGGTATGAGGCGAGACTGAGGGAACTGGTCTCTTCAGCCTGGAGAAGAGGAGACTCAGAGGGGATATGTTGGCGACATACAGGTGTGTGAGAGCATGTCACATGGAGATGGGTAGAGATCTGTTCTCCCCCGCAGAGGAAGGCAGGACGCACTCCAACTGAGCAAAGCTCAGGGAACCAAGGTTCCACTTAGATGCCAGGAAGCACTTCCTGACAGTCAGGACCCCAAGGGTGTGGAATGGGCTTCCACAAGAGGTCATTGATGCCCCATCGGTGCGGGTGTTCAAAGATAGGCTGGACATGCACATGGTGGGCATGTGGTGAGTGGAGCTGGCTGGAGCCAGGGGTCAGACTAGATGGCCCGGGAGACCCCTTCTGACTTGCTCTGATTCTATGTTTCTATATTAATGTGAATGTACTCTGAGTCTCTGCCCAGACCCTCCTGTCTCAGATCCATGTCCACACAAAGAAACAGTCTCAGAGGAAATTCCCATCTCCTGATATAGTTTGCTTCACCTTCAATATTCTTGCTCATCCAAAGGAGCCGTAGAATATGATTACTCCAGTGTACATCTCTCCATCGCCAAAGCACAAATGCACCCATGAAAGAACAAAGTGAATGTGAAGAAAATGTTACACTCCCACTCCCCATGTTCATGGAAAGACACGCTCCCACCTGTGGAATCTTGTAGATATCCAAGAGAGTTGCAACGTGAAGGGAGATCTGGGGGTCCAGTCCCCCAATGACTGCTGCCAAGTGTTGCTGGATGCCACATTGGTAGTTAGGGACCAATCTCCCTGCTGCCCCTATAAGTCGCAAGGTGGCCTGATATGTCCACTTGGCCATGAAATAGCTGTCATAGATACGGAAGCCCAAGGTGAGGTTGGGCAGGATGTGAGGGTTGTCGTTGATCTCCTGCACTGCAAATGTCAAGGCCAGGATATGCTGGTAATTCTTGGGCACAACACTGGAAGCAACAAAGTCTCCTCCTGCATGAGAACATGCTTTACACAGTATCTTGTGAGACATTCACACTGCTTTTTGCATCATCATCATCATCATCAATATCATCATCTCGACTTCATGGCCTACCTTGGCCAACACAAAGCTAACTAAGCAATTGGTGTGCATTCATGTCAATTCAGATAGAAATCTCCAGAATTCACTGAAGCTTCCTCCCAAATGAAATGTGTCAAAACACAATGTCAAGATCCCACCACCTCCATGGTACAGCCTTATCACCTTGCCAAGGAAGAGCCTTCTGAGTATCCTGTGCAAGGTGTGAGGCACAATGCTAGAGGAATGCCCTGCAATTTAACTAGATGGACATGTTCAGCCATTGGCATGTATGGAATTGGAATACACATCTGATGTAACTATAGCCACACGTAGGAGGAACATCTTTTTGGTATATGAAAACAGTTAAAATGATTATGGTGGGGCCAAGCACACAGTATAGAGTACACTACACTAAACGGAATCCCTTTTCATTGAAAAAGGGACATGCAATGCGTTTTTTTCTGACTTTAACAGAGAACATTTTCTTGGAATAGATCCTCTACCAGCCTTTCCTAAAAACAAGGAATGGGATTTCCAGGACATGAAGGGCTTCACACATGGGACAATCTCTTCATCAGATTTTGGGGTTCCCCCTCTATTGATCTTGCCACAGATCAGCACGTTCAGTAGGGTGCCTGGAGGGGCTGCTTTAGGAAGGAAGGGAACGAGAAGTCTACTTCCCCAGAAGAGTAGATCCAATCCTATGCATACTGGCATTATGCAGTTTCCATAACGGTAGGTGGAAGAAAGCGAGAGATGTGAATGAGCAGATGCATTAAGAAAGGCATAAGGGGAAGAGAAATCCTGGAGAAACTTTTATAATACAGAAGTTATTGGAGGAATTCATGGAATATGCAAGGTCACCAGCGAGGTTTCAAGGAGAAGTAAAATATTTGTGAAGAAGCTTAAAAGCATACCCAAATGTTTTGTACCCATATTCTGTTCATGCAAATAACAAATTTTCCACATCCCTTTCATAATATGAATTTCCTCTACTGCCTAAGCCATTGTTCACAGGCTGCATCTTCTACAGCAAGTTCTGCTGGCAATCAGATATACAAACAAACTACTCTAAGCAAATACAAAATATTAACTCCTTACATAAGTTCATCCAGTGATGCTAGTGGGGGTTCTTTGGTGAATGTTAAAGTATCAGGAATGATGAATGACAGAGAAGCAATGGCACCAATCATGACATCTCCCAGCTGTGGGTACTCATGAAGTGGAGGGTGTGGCTCATGGTTCTTGCACTTTTCAACATCAGCCTTGCTTCCTATTTGGAGAAGTAAGTATAGCAACACCACTCCCAATTCCCCCATGTTGAGTAGAAGGCAATATTTTGCTCTTCATCCAAATCCACTCATTCCTACTTAAAGCACTAAGATCACAATTGTAGGCTCCCTCAGAGTGCAGTGTCTCTCGTTATTTTATCCCTATGATCAAGGATTGCTGTATATATTGGCACCGTCCTTCCCAGCCTAGTATTGTTGCTTTGTTCATTAGAAATCTGCAGGGATGTTGAGTATTAACAGAACTGCCTTTTAGAAAATTAAGGGAGAATATAGCAATTTGACCACAGGTACAAAGAAGTTGAAAACAGGTGTTGTTTTTCGCACATGATGATGAACACAATCTTTGTATTAGTTTTATGCATGAATTGGGAAGAAGTTATTGGAAGGGAACACAGAACTATGAGGCCACACACAGCAGTCATTATGAATCACATGGGAGATTATGGTTTTGCCTTGGACTCAGTGTACACATCGATTTGGATTGGGACCACAGTGTATGATCAAGGACAAGATTTCCTTTCTCTGCAGCTATTTGCTTTGCAATATTTTCACTCCCACTGCCAGTAGAAAATTTCCACTCACATTAAATTCCTGGAGGCACATTAAGAACTGTTTGCAAGGAGATCAAACTAGTCAGTCTTAGAGGAGATCAAGCCTGACTGCTGTTTAGAAGGCCAGATACCGAAAATGAAACTCAAATACTTTGGCCACCTAATGAGAAGGAAGGACTCCCTGGAGAAGAGCCTGATGCTGGGAACAATAGATGGCAAAAGAAGAAGGGGATGGCAGAGGATGGGGTGGCTGGATGGAGTCACTGAAGCAGTTGGTGTGAGCTTAGGTTGACTCAGGGGGATGGTGGAGGATAGGAAGTCCTGGAAGAATGTTGTCCATGGGGTCGCGATCAGTCAGACATAGTGTAGCGTAGCGTAGCATAGCATATGGGAGGGGATCGGTTGGACATAGCATAGCACAGCATATGGGAGAGGAATTTTATTCTCCTTCTCCTTCTGTTCTATGGTGCCAGTGTCAACAGACTGGTGAAAAGAACTTTACATTGCTAATTTTGCTATGAAGAATAAGAGGAAAAAAATACTGAACGTTAGCTTAGAATAAGAAGCCAACATGAAAATCCTGTCTATACATATTAAAGGCCTGAACTCCCCTTCTAAAAATTTTAAACTTTTGAACTCTCTAAACAAGGAAAAGGCAGGCATAATATGTATTCAAGAAGCCCATATAATGCAAAAATTGGCTCATATTTTAATTGCAAGAAGGTGGGCAGGAAATATAAAGCCCCAGCTGGTGCTAAAAAGAAAGCTATTGTGATTTATGTTTACAATCAAAGCCTGAATGTCACAGAGGGATTGAAGGACTCAGATGGATGACATCATCATTCTGTATCATTGTCCCATTTTTCATCTTTTCCATTTAATGTCAAACATTCATTGACTTTCAACTCACTAATTGAATTTGAAGAAGTTCTCTTTATCCTGACTCATCAGCGCTCCCTGATATGGATGTCACTGAGGGTCCCCAACCCAGGCTAGGAAAGTAATACAGAAGGTCCTCAGTTCAATGAGCAGCATCTCCAGGGAGAGAGAAGAAAGGACCCTGCTTGAAACCTTGGAAGCTGCCTCCAATATGTGTAGACACACCTGGGCTGGTGCCATGTGCTTACCATAGCCAGTTGTCCCCAGCTCAGGTTGTGCAATTGAAATCTTGCTTTGCTCTCTATCTGATTGTGAGCCCTCCATTGACTGAAAAGGACAAAGGCAAGATAGCAGTTTATCTGTTGAAGGCAACATTCAGAGTAAAGGTCTCCTGAGTAGGGGTCAGAAGAGAATGTCAAGGGCACATAAAGCCTTCCTTGTGCTGGCCTCCAGTTTCAGTCCAGGCCATCAAACCTGCTCGAACAGAATGTGGGAGGCTGCCATGCTATCCCTGACTACTCTGCAGATCCATGCATGCTGCTGGAGACCTTGCTACTGTCCAGACTGCAATGGAGTGATCAGCGGCACATCCTTCGTTTCGTCTTCTGGTGGATTCAGCCACCCAAAATTTTTTTCTCCAGCAGGTTCAGTAGCTGTCACAGGATCAGGAGCCAGTCGCAAGCTGCTTTGCCTTCATTCTGCAGACACACAACACAGTTGCCTTTGAGAGAGGAATTTAGTTCTTTTGTGGGGTCACTTCTCCAGGATGTTCTACCTGAACTGCTGTGAAGCCACTTCCTGCATTTCCAACTTGACCCTCTTGGAGATCACTATGAAAGGGAGCAAAATAAACCCACCAATCTCATGGTGACCCTGATCCAGCATTGTGGGAATGGGGCCACTGCTCTCCTGAACCCCTCTGGGTTTCTGTGGGTGCTTGGCTGGCCCTTGGGGGAAACAGGATGCTTCACTGGAGAGGCTCCTGGAATGAATCTGCACAGCTCTTCTTACATACCTATCATCTGGCAAAATTGAAGCCATGCTCCTGTGAATCTGAATCATTAACTATTCTTCTTGCAGTCAAGAGATGAGTCTCCAGAATACATGCAAACTAGCTGAAAGCAGCTGGAACCAAAATTTCCTGCATAGTTTGCACAACTTGGAAGGCACCAGACAAGAAGCTGTGTGTTGCATGTCTGGAGGCTGTGATGGAGAGGGGAAGGCTAGTCATGGATGGTTCTTTGACCCTGTGAACACTGCTGGGCATCCCCCCCTCCAAGAGCTTGCCAGAAGCTTTTATGCATGGAACACACATCTTACATAAGCACTCAACCAGTCCAGCACTGAACCAAAGAGATGTGCCAAGTTACAATATCCTCAAGAGGCATTTTTAAAAAGAAAAGGCAGATGTAGAAAAGTGAAGAAACATGTGCATATTCACACACACACACACACACTGTGGTGATGGGGAGTGTTATCTTTAATACTGCTGTTGGGTGCAGGTCATTCTGGACCATCCTGCAGGGAGCTCTTGAGACGCAGTGCAACTGTTCACAAAGCAATTGAGGAGGATTCCTTTCCCCACTATATGTTTTTACTTTTTAATTTAATTTTAACAAAAACAAAACTTATAATTACACAAATACAATACAAATAATATGGTGAAGATAAACCTATTTAAGGAATACAAAAATAACAGTGATGCATTGACCAGGACCAAGAGATACCTGCTGCTTAATGTAAAATCATTTATTTATTCAAGTTGCTCCACTCCCATTCCTCTTCCTGAATGTCTTTATACCAGTCTTTTAGGGATTCTGAAGATACTAATCTTGAGCTCAGTATAAAGAAATCTTCCTGGAAGGAAAAGCCACAAGAGTCCATTACCCTCTTTCAGAGGAAAATCACATTTGATTGAGTGTTATATATCCTCGAACTGATCATTTCTCAGACACCTGATGCAGAACTATAACCATACAAGCAAGCTGCTGAAGGGCTTGAGATGCCCTAGTTTTGTTTTGCTTTATGAATCAATAAGCTTTGCTCAGAGACCATGGAAGTGCAGCAGCTATTCAGAAAAGACCAGCATGGAAATTCTAGATTTGCATTTGAGAGATTGAAAGTAGAGCTGCATGCCATTCCAAACAGAGTCAGTCCATGGACTTCAGTGAAGTTTTTTCTAAGGTAAGAAGAAACTGGAAAACGTTAGGGATCACAAGATGAAATTGTAAGGAAAAATTGTCTTTACATATCTGTCCCCTGCCAAAAAACAAAACAAAAATGGACATACATATGGATAGGAACATGCAGGAAAATGTGCAGACACCTAAATTTTTTCAAGCTGCTTTTCTTATTAGATGTTCCTTCTTGTTCAGCTCGGGTCTCAGCAAAATGATGTAACATTTCGGGAAGAAGATGCAAAAAAGCAGTCCAGAACTGGAGGCTAACATGGAAAAGATCTCCACAGTCACAAATACTTTCCTTTGGTGCTCAGGTAGGAAGGCACAAAGGATAACCAGACACTGCAAAAGACCAGCATACTGAACATGATGAACTTGGCCTCATTGAATCTGTCCAGGAGTTTCCTGGCAAGAAAAGTCAGCACAAAGCTGACACTGGCCAGGAAGCCCAGGAAGCCCAGAACACAGTAGAACATCATTAAGGATCCCTCGTTACACTCCAGAATGATTTCCTCAGCCACTGAATGCATGTTAATATCTGGAAAAGGAGAAGCAGTTGCCAGCCAAGCAATACAGATCCCAGTCTGAATGAGGCAGCAGAAAAGAAGGAGTGTGGCCAGTCCCTTCCCCATCCACTTCCTCATCTTGCATCCCAGTTTAGTGGCTTTGAAGGCCAAGACAACCATGACCATCTTTGTCAGCATGAAGGAAATGGCCATGGAGAAGATGATGCCAAAAGCAGCTTGTCGGAGCAAGCATGTCACCCTCTGCGGCTGGCCAATGAAGAGCAGTGCACACAGGAAGCAGAGCAGCAGGGAAGTGAGGAGAGAGTAGGTGAGGTGCTGGTTGTTGGCCTGGACTATGGGCATCTTGTGATGCTTCAGAAATATTCTGAGCACCAGAGCCATGATCAAGCACAAAAGAGCAAAACCGGTCAAAATGATGCCCAAAGGTTCTTCATAAGACAAGATGTTTACTGACTTGGGAATGCAGGCATTCTGGTGCTTGCCTGTGTACTTTCCATTTTCACATGAGTAACAGTAATCCATATCTGAGGAAAAAAATGAATATATACATGTTCTCATGCATTCTATACATCTCACCAACAGGCCACATCAACTTCTCAAATATAATATTTTATAGTCAAAGTTGTTGTTAGTTGCGAAGTCATGTCCGACCCATTGCAACCCCATGGACAACATTCCTCCAGGCCTTCCTGTCCTCCACTATCCCCCAGAGTTCACTTAAGCTCACACTGACTGCTTCAGTGACTCCATCTAGCCACCTCATTCTTTGCCATCCCCTAACTCCTTTGCCTTCAACCTTTCCCAGCATTAGGCTCTTCTCCAGTGAGACCTTCCTTCTCATTAGATGGCCAACGTACTTGAGTTTCATCTTCAGTATCTGACCTTCTAAAGAGCAGTCAGGGTTGATCTCCTCTAGGACTAACCGGTTTGATCGCTTTGCAGTCCAAGGGACTCACAAGGAGTCTTCTCCAGCACCACAACTCAAAGTCTCAATTCTTCGGCGCTCAGCTTTCCTTATGGTCCAACTTTCACAGCCATACATTGCAACTGGGAAAACCATAGCCTTAACTATACGCACTTTTGTTGGCTGCGTGATGTCACCCATCTGCGGTGATCTTGGAGCCCAGGAAAATAAAATCTGTCACTACTTTTTTTATTTTATTTATTTATTTATTTATTTTTCAATTTATATCCTGCCTTTTTCCTACAAAGGGCTCAAGGCAGCTTACATCATTCTCCTCCTCCATCTTATCCCCACAACAACAACCCTGTGAGGTAGGTTGGGCTGAGAGTCTGTGACTGGCCCAAAGTCACCCAGTTGGTTCCATGGCTGAGCGGGGATTAGAACCCAGATCGCCTGAGTCCCATCCCATGCTCTTAACCACTACACCACACTGGCTCTCTTCCATTTCTTCCCCATCTATTTGCCAGGAAGTGAGAGGACCAGATGCCATGATCTTAGTTTTCGTAATGTTGAGTTTCAAGCCAACTTTTGTGCTCTCCTCCTTCACCCACATCAAGAGGCTCTTTAGTTCCTCTTCACTTTCTGCCATTAGAGTGATATCATCTGCATATCTGAGGTTGTTGATATTTCTCCCGGCAATCTTTATTCCAACTTGTGATTCATCTAGCCCCGCCTTTCTCATGATGTGCTCTGCATATAAGTTAAATAGGCAGGATTTCCGGTTGATGTTGCGGTGAGACAGCTGTGGAGAATGAGGACTCCTTGCTCCACATCGAAATCCATTCTACAGAGGGCACTGGGGGCCCCGTCCAAGTCCTGTCGGGCCAGGGATTAGAAGCTCGAGCATACTGCTGCCTGGTGGGGGGGTGGCAGTTCCTCACCCACCGGGAGAAATTCAGAGGAATTCTCAGTGAACAGAGAGAGAGGGGTGTACCCTCCCCTCACAAGCTGTCAGCACCAGATTAATAGCAAAGTAAACTAAAAGAAGCTTAAAAGTGGACATTGCACCTGCTGGGTGAGCAATTAAACCTTTCAAAATACTGCCCGTGAAAGAACCTGTGAAATAACTGTCAATTTGAATAACCAAAAAAAAAAAAAAAAAGGCTCTTTCGACTGAGGGAGGAAACGTCTCCCTGTGGAGTTCATGCAACAACAAATCTAGGGGAGATTAAGTGAAACTGGGGAAATTTGAGACTTGGAAGAGAAGAGATTTTTTCTATGTTTATTCTCCCCAAGGGCAAAGAATTAAATTTGAACTTATTGTACATTAATTGGTAGAAAAAGCTTTCTTTCGTTTTCACTTTTGGAGACATGGTGATCTGATTCTTCCAGCTCCTGTATGGTTGAAGATCTTTTTGTCTTTGTCATACTAACAAATAACCTTTTGCTGCCACCCTGTGGTCATTATTTTCTTTAACAGATACATTGTTTGCCAAAAAAAATTCCCTTATTTTCCTTTCTTTGTGATTTTTTGCTGCTATTTAATGGCTATTTAGTACCACAACAGGTAATTTAAAGAATTGTTTTAATTAAACCTTTTACTTTCATCATGCAGAATATTCACCTATCATCTTTGGCACCTATGTTTGTTTCTCAAAACTTACAAACAACACTTTTGGCAATACAAGCATCTCTAACATCTATGCAAGCATCTCAAGAGTCTATGCAAAATGCAATACAAGAATTTGCTTTGGAACAAAAGGAAAGGCTGGATAAACTGCATAGTTATGTCTTGAAGATAATGAATCAACTTGCAGGTTCTAGTATTAAAATAAAACAAAATGAACAAAAGATACAAGAAGTGAAAAAGAAGGCTGAAGTTCTGAAGAAAAAATTGAAAAGATGGATCAAGAGAAGCAACAACTAACACAAACAAACAAGTCATTATGAAATTCAGTTGCCATATTGGAGAGATTTCAGAACACACAAGAAGCAAAAAATGAAAATCCAAGTGGTTTAATAAAGATTATGCTAACAGATGCTCCTGTTTTGGAAAAGGAAGAGACTGATAAACTATCTGACCTGGTTTATAGAGTCAACATAAGCTATGTTAGAAGTCATAAATTTCCGAGGGAGAATGGATAATTCTAAGGGAATTTTATATCTTGAAGGATATGATTTATAAATGGAATGGCATGCTTATATGTGGTAAAGGTAATGACATTTTTGGTGGCATAAAGTTCAAATATGATCGACATATGTGAAGACTATAGAATATATAATCTTATAAAGGAATTAGTAACATTTGATTAAATGATTTCAAAATTGGATGAAAGAATGATTAAAGGATTGTATAACCTCTTTTTGGGTATAAAAATGTAAGATGAATGAGTTAAGGAAATTACGATAATACAGGCATAAAATGTTGGACATAACATTGAGTTATAGAAAGGGTAAAAGTTGTGGGAAAGATTAAGGTAATCTTAGTAACTTCATATAAAGAAAATCTATATAAATGTTTTATAGTTAGATGGCTAGACGTAAATCATTTTTAGATAGTTCTTATTGCTAAGATTAGTAGAAATGTTTTCAAATATGTCAATTAGATATTGGAAATGTAAACACAAATTTAAACCTGAAGACTTTTCTCTTTTTTCTATTAGATATTATTCTTAATGATATTGATAAATAGAACATATATTTGATCTTACATGTAATCCTTACTGTGTCAAGGATTTTATTTGCTCACTACTGGAGGAGTGAAGAGCCATGCACTGAAGAGGTGATCTTACAAAGGATTTTGGACTGCATGGAAAGGGGCAGATCGATCTTGTCTCTGAAGGAGGAGGACGTATATTGCTACCAAACTTGGAACTCTTTTTACTATCAGTTAGACAAACGGGAATATGCGTAGATCTGAATATGACTACTGCCTTTTAAAATGAGGAAGATGTCAACCCAGTATATCCAATGTCTTAAATAACCATTGTTTTTAAAGTTAGATTGTAGAGAAAACAATAACATTTATTTTAAAAAAATAAGTTAAATAGGCAGGGCAACAGTATGCAGCCTTGCCAAACTTCTTTCTCAATTTTGAACCAATCAGTGGTTCCGTGTCCAGTTCTCACTGTTGCTTCTTCACCCACATATAGGTTTCTCAAGAGACAAATAAGATGGTCTGGTACTCCCATCTCTTTAAGAACTTGCCACAGTTTGTTGTGATCCACACAATCAAGGGCTTTAGCATAGTCAATGAAGCAGAAGTAGATGTTTTTCTGGAACTCCCTAGCTTTCTCCATGATCCACCGTATGTTGGCAATTTGATCTCTGGTTCCTCTGCCTCTTTGGAATCCTGTCTGTACTTCTGGTAGTTCTCGGTCCACATACTGCTGGAACCTAGTTTGTAGGATTTTGAGCATAACTTTGCTAGCATGTGAAATGGGTGCATTGGTGTGGTAGTTTGAGCATTCTTTGGCATTGCCCTTCTTTGGGATTGGAATGTAAACTGACTTTTTCCAATCCTGTGGTCACTGCTGAGTTTTCCAAATTTGCTGGCATATTGAGTGCAGCACTTTTACTGCATTGTCTTTTAAGATTTTGAATATCTCAGCTGGAAAACTGTCACCTCCACTAGCTTTGTTGTTGCTCAGACTTCCTAAGGCCCATTTGATTTCACATTCCAGGATGTATGGTTCGAGGTCAGTGACCACCCCATCGTGGTTATCAGGGACGTTAAGCTCTTTCTTTTATAGTTCTTCTGTGTAATCTTGCCACCTGTTCTTAATCTCTTCTGCCTCTGTTAGGTCCCTGCCATGTTGGTCCTTTATCATGCCCATCTTTGCATGGAACGTTCCCTTCATATCTCCAATTTTCTTGAAGAGATCTCTGGTCCTCCCTATTCTATTGTTTTCTTTTATGTCTTTGCACTGTTCATTTAAGAAGGCATTCTCATCTCTTCTAGCTATTCTCTGGAATTCTGCATTCAATTGGGTGTATCTTTCTCTCTTGCCTTTCACTTCCCTTCTTTCCTCAGCTATTTGTAAAGCTTCCTCAGATAGCCGCTTTGCTTTCTTGCATTTCCTTTTCTTTGGGATGGTTTTAGTTGCCACCTCTTGTACAATGTTGCGAACCTCCATCCATAGTTAGGCATTCTGACTATCAGATCTAATTTCTTAAATCTATTTGTCACCTCTACTGTATATTCATTAGGGATATGATTTAGGTCATACCTGAGTGGCCTAGTGCTTTCCCCTACTTCAACTTAAACCTAAATTTTGCAATGAGAAGCTCATGATCTGAGACACAGTCAGCTCCTGGTCTAGTTTTTACTGTCTGTATAGAGCTTCTCCATCTTTGGCTGCAGAGCACATAGTCAATCTGATTTTTGTGTTGACCGTCTCATGATGTCCAAGTGTAGAGTTGTCTCTTGGGTTGTTGGAAAAGAGTGTTTGCTATGACCATCGTATTCTCTTGACAAAATTCTACCAGCCTGTGTCCTGCTTCATTTTGTACTCCAAGGCCAAACTTGCCTGCTATTCCAGTTATCTTTTGGCTTCCTACTTTAGCATTCCAATCCCCCATGATGATAAGGACATCATTTTTGGTGTTAATTCTAGAAGGTGTTGTAGGCCTTCATAGAACCAGTCAACTTCAGTCTCTTCAGCACCAGTGGTTGGGGCATAGACTTGGACTATTGTGATGTTGAATGGTTTGCCTTGGATTCGAACTGAGATCATTCTGTCATTTTGGAGGTTGTATCCCAGTACTGCTTTTCCTACTCTATTATTGACTATGAAGGCTACTCCATTTCTTCTGAGGGATTCTTGTCCACAGTAGTATACCTGATGGTCATCTGAAATAAATTCACCCATTCCTGTCCATTTTAGTTCACTGATTCCTAAGATGTCGATGTTCAGTCTTGTCATCTCTTGTTTGACCAAGTTCAGCTTGCCTTGATTTATGGATCTGACATTCCAGGTTCCTATGGAGTATAGATCTTTACAGCATCGGACTCTCCTTTCTAGTCAAAGTAGAGAATCCATTATTTCATTTCATCCACATTTTAAAAATCTCGTGTATTTTCCATGCTGAATAACAGGAAATCCCTCACATCCTATTACAGGTCAGTTCAAAAGAAATTCTTCTGTATCAGGTTGAACCAAATTCAGTAGCTGGATCCAACACAACACCTGAATATTTAACATCCACTGCACTGGGATCCTTTCAAGCAGCAGGAGCAAACAATCACAGACATGCTGATGCACACAAACTTCTTCCACCACTATTGAACATCTTTCACCTGGTTCCACCATTCAATCACTGATTGAACTTTTCAAAAATCATCTGCAAGAGTATTTTTACCTCTCTGAATGACAAGTTTGGGGCATAATCATACATATTGCTGAATTTAGAGCAAGTCTTATGGAACAGAATGTGATTTGTTTCTGAATAGACCTGGACAGAAATAGGATGTATTTCATTTAAGGGATATGGATAGTTGCAGAACTAAGGAAAGATCATGTTTTTAAACATAGATGTGGGATTGTAGAGCTCTGATCACAGATACGTTGACTGTGACCAGAGTACCTTCATTATTTGTTATGCAGTATTTATTATCTATTCTTCATATGTTATGATATTTTAGCATCAGTGGAAGTATCAGTGCAGTGGTCTAGAGCAAGCTCTGAAAGTGTATGTTTCAATATTCAAGGAGGAGCCAACCATCCTGGATATTGAGAATTCACTGCAGTCAGGTCATTTGAAACAACAGGGGGAAACAATCACACACATGTTCACACATATCAACTTCCTTTACTACTAGAGCAACTTTCTCCTGGTCCCACCTGGCCTCATTCAATCACACTTCAATCCCTGAAGAAACCTCTTTTACATAACTGTTCTTGATCTTCTCAAATATATTTGGAATACATGGACATTCTGATGCCTACCCATCTCAGCTGAAACCTTCCCTTCAGGACACGGGATGCAGTCATAGCAGCAAAATGGCTCCCCTTCCTTTCCCTTCTTTCTAGAACCAGGATTGCAGCTTTCACTGCACGTAGACAGAGGCTGTGCCTAAGACATCAGTGGGGGAGGAGAAGAGACATCATGAGAAGTATTCATTGGAAGCCTTCCAGTTATGCAATCTGTTTCTAAGTTGCCAAGCTTTCCAGGAGCTGCTTTTGGATAAAATGCTCCATGAGACTTTGGTATGGTTGCAATTCTATGACCATGTCACAGAGGGGAATTGCATGGGTGCTTCCCAGCTGCTGGTAAATTAATTGGAAAAACAAAACAAAGATTGGTTTCAAGATCCTATATGAATGACTTGATCAATCCATTTCCTCCTGGGGTTGAGAGCACTACATTTCACCTTAGCCTAAACTCTCCCAAAATCACATTTCAGTGTGCTTCTATCATTGACACTTTTTAGCTATCTTGACATTTACTTTGAATAAGTAAACTATGCAGTTTATGCATTTTTTCCAAAGATACATAAAATGTGTGCTGTCACTCTTAATAAGAATATGCCAATGTTCTAATTTGCATTAAAATGGGATTTTTATGAATGCACTCATAAATCCAGGAATTTGCAGACATCTCTCAAAGAAAATGCTTTCTTATTCTTTTAAAAGAGAAATGTTCATGTCATTTGCCAGATGTGAACTTTCTGAGTACCCTTCCTCCCTCCATTTCAAGCATTCTCATGAGGAGGTGATGCAAAGCCTGAGTAATACTGACACGTAATTCTGTCTTCACATGCTTTTGATTGGCTTCAGTGTCAGCTTGGCATACCATGATCCAAACCAACAGATGTGAGAAACTGCAGGAGGGGTGGACAACCTTGCAGCTTGGTGGCCAGTGTCAGCTTTCAAAGCATCCTAGTAATTACATTTTCTTTATTTGCTATCAAATGTGCTTGCATTTTACATTAAAGCAGGATTTGGCCTTTTAGTACCACCTATGCATTTTGCCCCCATAGTTTTGGTGCCACAGCGGCAACTGGGCAGGATGGGGGTGCCCTTAAAGTTATGGGGATACATGCAGCATGCCCACAGGGCTGCCATATTTAGATTTAGCCTACCCTTGTTGTCAATACTATCTCCATAGGTTATTAAGTCGTTATTTTTCCTTAAGTTTTTTCCATATGCTTCAATCAGGAACATGAAAGAGAGTTCAGATGACAGATCCTTTTTCTTCCACTCTGCAACTCTGGAAGAAAGAGTGAACTGTGCCAAGGACCAAACCTGATTGAACCCGCTGTTCCATGTTATGGCATCAGGACTGATGGTGAATGCTTGGTCTGGAGGAGCCTCAGCATCCATCCTCCCATCTTTCACGCTTTGAACAGATTAGTTTGAGGACACAATCCAATTGATCACATCGAATCCAGTGACTAACTCTCCATCCAGGTTAAAAGAAACCTTGTCCCCAGCACTGTTATTAAATGAAACAAGCTTCAGAAAATGATGGAGCTGAAATGAAAAGGAAAGAGCTTAGAAAATTGAAAGGAATCATGCAGACAAATAACTGTACTGGATAGGTCCTATCATTATGATTACTTTTTCCATAATTTTCTTATGCTTTCAGTACTGACTTTAAGCTTGTAATAAAGAAAGAAAAAGGGGAAAGATGTAATAAGATGAAAGAAAAACTTACTCTTCCAAAGGTTTTTTTGACAAATTATATAAGGGAAATGAAATAGATTTGAAAGAAAACCAAAAATATATAGAAAAGAATTTAATGTGTAAAATTTGAAAAGTGGATAAAAAAATTATGAAAACTCAAATAGAAAAAGAAGAATAGATATTGGAAGTTATTATCAAATTAAAAATAGGTAAAGCACTAGGATCTGATGGATTGGGTGCTGAATATTATAAAAAAATTTAAAAAATATTAGTTCCTAAAATGAAAATGATGTTTAATAAAATAATGGAAGGGAAACAATTCCAAGCACTTGAAGACAATCCATGATAGTATTGATAGCAAAACCTAATAAAGACTTTACAAACCTTGGATCTTATAGACCGATATCTCTCATTAATCAAGATGCTATTATTTTTACAGCCATATTGGTAAATAGATTGAATAAATTTATAAATACATAAGGAATGATCAATGTGGGTTTATAAGAGGTTGACAAATGTCAGATATGGTAAGGAGAGTATTAAATAATAACTATTATATTGAGAAGCAAACTATAAAGGCATGTATACTAGCATTAGATATATTTAAAGCCTTTGACTGTGTGGAATGTCCAACAATGAAAATTTTAATAGAGAAGATGGGATTTAGAGGTAAGTTTAAGAAAGTAATAAATGAATTATATTCAGAATATATGGGAAAAATTGTAAAGGATGGTATTACAGAAACAATAATCCTAAGCTGAGGGACAAGACAGGGTTGTCCTTTATCCCCCATATTATTTGCTTTAATGATGGAAATATTGGCAAATGCAATTAGGAATGAAACACAGATAGAAGGCATTGGACTACATCAGAAAATTAAAATTAATATCTTTGCACATGACATATTGCTAATATTTCAAGACCCAATAAATACTATAGAGAGAATATATTTACTTTTAAAGGAATTTGGGAAATATAATGGATTGCAAGTTAATTGAGAAAAATTTGAAATGTTATATAATCATAATAGTGAAGAAGTGGATATAGTAAAAGAAAAATATAAATTAAAAATAGTAGACAATATTAGATACTTAGGAATTGATATTCCAAAAGATAGTCAAGAATTAAAGAAGAAAAATTATGATAAGTTAAAGAAGGATATAAAAGATAAAATAGAAAAATATGAAAAGGTAAAATGATCATGGTTTGGAAGAATAGCAGTAACAAAAATGAAAATTCTGCCAAAGATTATTTTTTTGTTTTGGATGATCCCAATCAGGTTTTATGATCATGAATTAAAGGAAATGCGGACATTATTGGAGGTTTATTGTCATGGAGGGAAGAGAGCAAGAATAAGTAGAGTACTATGCTATGAATCACAAAAAAAAAAAAAAAGAGGAGGGCTGGGCATTCCAGATGTTAAAAAGTATTAGGTTGCAAACCAATTAAAAATAGTTCCAGATATTATAGCTCAAAATAAAGAATTAATATGGAGTGATATCGAATTTAAAGATGTAAGGGAAATAGTTGATCCTTTAGAGACATATTGGTTTAAAAAGGATATTAAAAAGATTATTAAGAGAATTCAAAATCTCTTTTTAAAAAAATATGATGGAAGTAGGGGGAAAATGCAGACAACAGTTAATCCCAGGAACTTCTCCATAAACACCAGTGGTTGAAATGAAGAAATTCCCAAAAATGGAAATAAAGGATTGGAAAACTAAATTAAAAAATAACCATATATATAGATGGGAAGGCTGAAAAAATAAGATTAAAATAAATTACAATTAAGGAGTATATTACCAGAGGTTAAATTAAATTGGTTAAATCTAATCCAATTAGAAAAATGGATAAAGATGGAGGATAAATTTAAAGAGGAAGAAAAGCAATTAACAAAATTTGAAACAATCATAAAAGAATGTGAGGAAGAATGTACAAGTAAAGGAAGAATTGCCAAAATCTACAGGATATTAATGGAGTTAGGAGATCAGACAAAAAGTTGAAAATCAATTTGGGAAATGGATGTAGGTGAAATAAAAGACAAGAACTGGAAGAATATTTGGAATACAAGAGTATATAAGAATATGTCAGTTAGAATTAAAGAGCATGGATACAAGCTGATATGGAGATGGTATTTAACACCAGTTAAGTTAAATCGAATTGATGACAAATACCCTAATATATGTTGGAGATGTAGTAAAGAGATCAGAATTTATAAACATATGTGGTGGGATTGTGAAAATATACAAAAGATTTGGATTACGGTATTTAAGAAAATTGGAGAAAATTTAGATATAGACCTAGAAATGTCACTAAGAATGGTGTTATTATTGTTGATAGAAAAACAAGATAAAAATGAAGCTCAGTAAGAATTGATTGTAAGTATGATAATGGCAGTTAGGCTAGTGATAGTTTAATATTGGAAACAAAATTGGGTTTTGCAAAGGAATGAATGGTATAATGAAATATGGAACATGGTAATTAATGATAAACTGATGACAGAAATAAAAATTAAAAGAGGATTAATGAAAGCAAATAAATATAATGAAATTTGGGGAAATTTTGTAAAAGCAGTATTGATAGAAGGCAAAGGCTGTAAACCCATTCAAGATTATATGAATTTCTGGAGAGGATATGGAAATAATTGAAGTATATTATATATCATTAATTGTTATGGTATGTGAATGGTGGTAGCATTGGTCCCCGGGGTGGTGGGGGCACTTTATTATTTAATTTTTATTATTGTGTTTGGTTATATTATTATTGTTGTGATGTATGGTAATTTTTTTGTCAAAAAAAAAAAATAAAAAAGGGGGGGGAGGAAAAAAAAGTACTGACTTTAAGCTCCAATACTTTTCCCATTCAAAGGTTAGATTGAGTTGCTTCAGAAGTATGTGTCAATTATTCAGGCATTCTAGAAAAGTATTTCATATAGGGGAAACGAATTGAAATATTCTTGTTCCCACATGTATAGTCATGTTGTAGAAGGAAAGGCCAGGGGTTTTATCATTCATCACTGGTGCAGAGCCATATATCAGCTGAGGAGATACAAGGAGAGGGAGAAGGGCCAAATAATGCAGAAATTATTTGACAACTTTGATGTTTTCATGTAAAATATCAGCTATATTCGCAACAATATTAAAATAGAAGTATCCAAGGTGAGTCACAGCACATGTGCGCACCTCCAATGGTGCCTGAAAAGGATTCTGCAACGTGACACCCTGCAACATTTTTTAAAAATTTTTGCCACTGTCTCCGTATGTGTGTGTATGGATGTGTCTCCATAGACTGGTGTGAAAAGCACACAATGGTCCAATCAACAGAATGGACCAAATACTCAAAAAAGTTTGCATGTGAAAGTTCTCAATCATTGCCTGATAGAGGAGCATTCCCCTCCTCCCTCTCAGTTTCCTACCATCAGTCTTTTAGCCATGAAGAGGGCACAGGGAAACCATTTCATCCATATGTTAATTTCCATGGAATAATTTAATGACAGTGGATGATTCAATCATTCAGTGCAAAATCTACCTGTGACGTAATCTCCCACTGCACACAAAAAAGCAACTACTACAAGCTACTACCACCAATGTTTCAAAGGACTCCCTTCATTGCGGCCTGAGCTATTAACGAATCTCAGCAATTGCTTCTTGAGAGGGCAGTGCAGCATGCAACAGACACACACACACATACACAAGTTTGTACTGAATAAAACTCAGATTAAGATCTGTACATGAAAAAGAGTGATGCACTCATTCAGATCATATTTCTCAAATTCCTGAGTATGACCAAGGATCCATAACCCTTTCAAGGCCACAGCTATAATCTGGATAAAAATCACAGCCTTCCATCTTCCTGCAATGTATATTTTGCCCAAACTACAGAAAAAAATGGAAGCCTATTTTCTGAGCCAGTGTGATATTCAGAAGAGGGCTAATCTCTCTTCAATCTCCAACACAGTCTGCCTTCTCCTAAACTGTTTAGTTATGCAACCTGGTGGTGATCACAGAGTGACATGCAAAGAGGGAAAGAAATGGAGAGCTCTGTCCTTCCCTGCTCTGCCTAGGGATGGCTGGAAGAAGGAGGAAGGAAAATGAGGAGCATCCATGGCATTACAAAATGGATCAAGATGTTCATGTGAATGTAGCCTGAGCCTCTGCCCAGACCCTCATGTCTCAGTCTTCATGAAGGAACTTGTTGTTGTTGTTAGTCGCGAAATCGTGTCTGACGCATCGCGACCCCATGGACAACACTCCTCCAGGCCTTCCTGTCCTCCACCATCCCCCGGAGTCCACCTAAGCTCACACCAACTGTTTCAGTGACTCCATCTAGCCACCTCATCCTCTGCTGCCCCCTTCTTCTTTTGCCATCTATTGTTCCCAGCATTAGACTCTTCTCCAGGAAGTCCTTCCTTCTCATTAGGTGGCCAAGGTACTTGAGTTTCATCTTCAGTATCTGGCCTTCTAGAGAGCAGTCAGGGTTGATCTCCTCTAGGACTGACCGGTTTGATCACCTTGCAGTCCAAGGGACTCGCAGGAGTCTCCTCCAGCACCACAATTCAAAGGCCTCAATACTTTTGCGCTCAGCCTTCCTTATGGTCCAGCTTTCACAGCCATACATTGCAACTGGGAAAACCATAGCCTTGACTATACACACTTTTGTAGGGAGGGTGATGTCTCTGCTTTTTAGTATGCTGTCTACATTTGCCATAGCTTTCCTCCCCAAGAGCAGACGTCTTTTAATTTCTTGGCTGCAGTTCCCGTCTGCGGTGATCTTGGAGCCCAGGAAAATAAAATCTGTCACTACCTCCATTTCTTCCCCATCTATTTGCCAGGAAGTGATAGGACCGGATGCCATGATCTTAGTTTTCTTAATATAGATGAAGGAACTTAGTCCCCGAAGAAACTCCCCTGTCCCCTCATAGTTTGTTTCACCTTCGATATTCTCCCTCATCCAAAGGAGAGAGAGAATATGATTACATCCAATGCACAAATCTTCTTCTCCAAAGCACACACACATGAAAGAACAAAGTGAATGTGAAGAAAATGTCACACTCAAATGTAAAAACATTCTTCCCGCCTGAGGAATCTTATAGATACCCAAGAGAGTTGCAATGTAAAGTGAGATTTGGGGGTCCAGTCCCCCAATGACTGCTGCCAAGTGTTGCTGGATTCCACATTGGTAGTTAGGGACTGATCTCCCTCCTGTGCCTATCAGATGCAAGGTGGCCTGATACGTCGTCTTGGCCATGAAATAGCTGTCATAGATGTGGAAGCCCAAGGTGAGGTTGGGCAGGATGTGAGTGTTGCCATTGATCTCCTGCACTGCAAATGTCTAGGCCAGAATATGCTGATAATTCTTGGGCACCAGACTAGAAGCAAGAAAGTCACCTGCTGCATTAGAACATTTGCCACACAGTATTGCATAAGACACTCACACTGCCTCTTGCATCACCACTATCTTCATGTCAAGCTCATCTCTGGCTTGCCTGGGCCAGCACAAAGCTGTCAGTCAGACAATATTGATCGTCATTTTCCAAATAAGACCAGTGCCTGGACTTCCTCATGGTAAAGGAACTAATTAGTGTGATCCCATGTGTGTCAGCTCAGATAAATATCACCAGATTCCAAGTGAAGAAGTGCTTCAGTGCATAATGCCACGATCCCACCACCCCTGCGGCAAAGGCTCATCAATCTCCCTGTGAAGAGACTGATGACATTCTTTGGCATGCAGGGGATTAGAAGACACAGTTGTCTGATTATCTAACAGTCCCAGTTAGGAGCAGCATCTTTTATTATATGAAAACAGTTGAATGACTATGATGGGGCCAAGCAGAGAGTGCAGGTTACACCACACTGAATGGAATCCCTTTTCTGTAACAAGAGACCTGTAATGCAATTGCTTAATATCTGTCCCCTCTTCTGGCCCTCCCCACAGCCTAAGGATGCAGGGCAATCATATCTGTCTGCCCTTGGGTCTCCTGGTGCTGTTAATTAATGCCACCATACACAATTTAATCATGGACAAGGAGGCTGACCTGGTGAGCATTACCAAAACCTGGGTGGGGAAGGAGGGTGGGGTCCCTCTTTCGTAGTTATGCCCCCCAGGGTATTTCGTGCAGCACCAGTATCTCCCAGAGGGCTGGGGAGGCGGGGAGGCAATACGTTTTAATGATTCCATCTCTTTTGCCAGAATTCCTGTCACCTCAGGTGAAGGTCTAGAGTGTTTATACTGTGTGTTGAGGTCCTGAGACAGACTAGGGATTCTGTTAACATTCTGTCCATCCTGCTGTGCTTTATCAGTCTCCTTGCCTCAACTGGCAGAGCTGGTCTCAGATCTGGTTTTGAGGACCCCCAGAATGCTAGTTCTTGGGGACTTCAATTTCTGTGCCGAAGCCTCCTTATCTGGAGCAGCTGAGGAGTTCAGGGCTGTCATGACAACCATGGCACTGTCTCAGCATGTCATCGGCCCAACACATGAGAAAGACCATACTCTAGATCTGGTTTTCTCAATGGGGCAGGTGGGTGGTGGTTCCATAGTGGTGGGGGTAGCATCTACCCCATTGTCATGGTCGGACCATTACCTGGTCAAGTGTAGGTTGTTGCCTCCTTTCCCCCTCTGCATGGGTGGAGGATCAATTAGGATGATCCACCCCCAGAGTCTGATGAATCCTGATGGCTTCCAAAGGGCTCTGGGAGATTATCCAGCTGGTATGGTGGGCGCTCCTGCTGATGCCCAGGTTACCCTATGGAATAAGGAAATGGCAAGGGCAATCAACATGATCACACCCAGGTGTCCTCTCTCCTCCCGCCGAGCCTATGCAGCATCCTAATATAAGAATGAGCTGAGGGCAATGAATTGGGAAGGGAGAGGGCTAGAGCACAGGTGGAGGAAGTCTCGTGACAAGTAAATCGGGCAAAGCATGACTTATTTGCCTCCTCTGTTGCTTCCTCACAGTGTTGTGCAGCTGAGTTATTTCGGGTGGTCCAGGGCCTCCTACAAGCTGGTTTGCCAATGAGATCCCAGAGCCCTTGATGGCTTGCTGTGATGAATTTGCTCAGCACTTTGATCTGAATCACCCAGATCTGTCAGGTGTTTGTACTGTTTGCATACATCAATCTTTGGAAGTGTCCAGTACACTGTCTTTTGTTCCATCATTAGATGAGTTTCAGTTGTTGCAACCCGAGGATGTGGACAAGGTGCTTGGCTTTGTCCGATTAACCACATGCCTGCTTGATCCAAGCCTGGCTCGGTTGGTTGGAAGGTCCGTGGATAAGGTTCACCCTGGATCCAGGAGGCTGTCCATACCTGATTGAGAGTGGGAGTGGTCCCTGCCTCATTGAAGGAGGCAGTGATTAGGCCACTCCTAAAAAGGCCAGGACTGGACATCTAGCATCCCATCGCCAACCTTCCATTTTTGGGCAAGGTGCTGGAGCGGGTGGTGGCTCAGCAGCTTCAGGCACACTTGGAGGATACGGAATATCTGGATCCATTTCAATTGGGTTTTAGGACTGCGTACAGGATGGAAACGGCCTTGGTCACCCTGTATGATGCTCTGTGCAGGGAAAGGGGCAGGGGAAGTGTGACCCTGTTGGTTCTCCTTGACCTCTCAGCAAATTTCGACATCATCAACCATGGTGTCCTTCTGGACAGGCTGGCCGGGTTAGGAGTGGGAGGCACCACTTTGTGGTGGTTCCACTCCTACCTGGCTGACCAGGTCCAGAAGGTGCTGCTGTGGGGCAATTGTTCTACCCCATGAAAGTTGCATCATGGGGTTCCACAGGGCTCTGTTCTGTGCCCCTTGCTGTTTAATATCTACATGAAACTTCTCGGAGAGGTCATCTGGGGATTTCGGGTAAGGAGTCAGCAATATCCTGATGACACTCAGCTCTACTTCTCTTTTTCATCTATTCCAGGTGAGGCTGTTGCAGTCCTGAGCCAGGGCCTGAGCTCAATAATGGCCTGGATGAGGGTCAATAAACTGAGGCTTCATCCTGGTAAGACAGGGATACTATTGGTAGGGGAAGACCTCTGATAGGTTGAGAGGGCATTACCATGTCCTGGGTGGGGTCACACTCTCCCTAAAGGACAGGGTCCACAGTCCAGGGGGGTGCTCCAGGACCCCATTCTGTCTCTGGAATATCAGGTGGACTCAGTGTCTAGGAGTGCCATTTTCCAGCTCTGTCCCTACCTAGACAGTGGGAACCTTAACATAGTTACCCATGCTCTGGTAACAAAGTAGATTGTTGTGATGCACTTTACATGTGGCTGTCCTTGAAGACAGTCTGGCAATTGTAACTGGTGTAGAATCGGGCTGCTCAGTTGGTGACTGGTACATCTAGATTGGCACATATAACACCAGTTCTGAAAGAATTTCACTGGTTACAAGTTGTGGCCTGGGCCCAATTCAAGGTGCTTGTATTGACATATAAAGCCCTAAACAGCTTGGGGCCTGGCTATCCAAAGGACCGTCCGCACCCATACATACCTACCTGCCCCCTCAGATCAGCTCAGGAGGCCCTTCTATGAGAACTACCCCTCAGGAAGATAAGGGGGGGGGTGGCAACTAGGTGAAGTGCCGTTTCTGCTGCTTCTCCCCATTTTGGAACTCCCTCCCTAGGGAAATTCACCTGACACCATCTTTATTTTCCTTTTGGCACCAGGCAAAGACATACCATTTTAGGAAATTTATTAACACTTAGTCTGAATGCTGTGGCCCTTTTTATATTGCTTCTATAGATGTTTTAATCCATTGTGTTTTAATTGGTTTTAATGTGTTTTATTTTGCTAATACGTTTTATGTATTGTAAGCCACCTAGGAAGACCCTGACAGATATAGACAGACTATAAATGCATGCAAATAAATATATAAAATAAATCAGACCTGCTCAAACAAAATGTGGGAGGCTGCCATGCTGTCCCTGACTACCTCTGCTGATCCATGCATGCTGCTAGAGATGTTGCTACTGTTCAGACTGCAATGGAATGATCAGTGGCACATCCTTCATTTTGTCTTCTGGTAGATTCAACCACCCAACTTTTTTTCTCCAGCAGATTCAGTAGCTATCACAGGATCATGAGCCAGTTGCAAGCTGCTTTGCCCTCATTCTGCAGACACGCAACACCATCACCTTTGAGAGAGGAAGTTAGTTCTTCTGTGTGGTCACTTCTCCAGGATCTTCTGCCTGACCTGCTGTGAAGCCCCTTCTTGCACTTGCAACTTTGCCCCTCTTGGAGGTCACTATGAAAGGGAGCAAAATAAACCTGCCAGTCTCATGGTGACCCTGATCCAGCATTGTGGAAGTGGGGCCACTGCTCTCCTGACCTCCTCTGGGTTTCTGTGGGTGCTTGGCTGGCCTGTGGGGGAAACAGGATGCTTCACTGGAGAGGCTCCTGGAATGAATCTGCACAGATCTTCTTACCTACCTGTGGCCTGGGAAAATTGAAGTCACTGCTCCTGGGCAACTGTGTGGTAATTGATACTTTGTTTTGCAGTCAAGAGTTGCCTGTCCTGAACTGATGCTGACTGACTGACAACAGCTCCAACCAAAATTTCCTGCATAGTATGCACACCTTGGAAGGAGCCAAAGAAGACGCCATGTGTTGCAAGTTTGGAGGCTGTGATGGAGAGGGGAAGGCTACCCATAGATGGTTCTGACTCCCCATAAACACTCCTGGGCATTCCCCCCACCAGAGTCTTTTATGCATGGATCATACATGCATAAAAGCACACAGCCAATACAGCACTGAACCGAAGAGATGTGCCAAGGAGCAATATAATCAAGAGGCATTTTTGGCAAGAAAAGGCAGATGTAGAAAAGTGAAGAAGTAGCATGTGCATATTCACACACACACACCACACATTCTGTGGGGATGGGGAAGTGTTGTCTTTAATACTGCTATGTGTTGGGGGTCATTCTGGACTGCTCTGCAGGGACGCCTTGCAATTCAGTGCCTCTGTTCACAAAGAGATTGAGGAGGATTCTTTTCCCCACTCTGTCTTTTAATTTTTTTAAGTTTAACAAAAACAAAACTCATAATTACACAAATATAAAACAATATAAATAAAATGGTGAAGATAAACATATTTAAAGAAGGCAAAAGTAACAGTGCTGCATCCACCAGCAGCAAGTGATACATGCTACTTAATGTAAAATCAATTCTTCAATCAAGTTGTTCTATTCTACAAGCCCTTCCAGAATGTCTATATAACAGTCCTTTATTTGAGAATCACCTTTTTACTAAACTCTGTAGCACTTGACCTGGCAGATTTATTCTGATCTGAATTGCTAGAGTTTCTTTCACTAGGCCTGAGGGGTGGCACGAAGTATGGTTTAGGAGTTTGAAGGGAAAAAGAAGAAGAGGGTGAATTGGGGTTCTATGAGGAATGTTGGGAAAATTTGGATAAATCCTGGGAGAAAAAAGTTGCTTAGATGTGCCTTTGTGTTATAGAGGCAAAACTGCACCTCTTTCTCAGAAAGCAGCAGAATCCCAAGCCAGGTCACTATTTACTGCTGCTATTTTAAGAAGATGGAATTCTTAGCTGGACTGAGAAGTTGCTGGAGATTAATACTATTAGTGAGGAAATAAGGCACTGCAGGTGGTGCAGTGGTTTAAACCGCTGTGCTGCTGGGCTGGTAGATCGAAAGGTCGCCAGTTTGAATCTGCACAACGGGGTGAGTTCTTGTTGCTCTGTCCCAGCTCCTGCCAACCTTGCAGTTCGAAAGCATGCAAATGCAAGTAGATAAAAAGGTACCACTTCAGTGGGCAGGTAACAGCTTTCGGTGCACTTCGGTGTTCAGTCATGCTGGCCACATGACGACGGAGACTGTCTGTGGACAAACGCTGGCTCCCTCGGCTAGGAAATGGAGATGAGCACCACCCCCTAGAGTCAGGCATGGCTGGACTTAATGTCAAGGGAAAACCTTTACTTTACCTTTTACCACTATTCAGACAGCTGAGACAAAGACATTCATTTGTTTCTGAATGGTCCCATTTAATCATCTAGCTCAACAGAGGCAAGCAAAGCACCTGGCAGTGTAGTGGTCGAACCTGTTTTCCTGAATGGTTCCTCCATCAGACACATTTGCATGTTTAAGTTGACCTGAACTGTCAAGAATTTACTAGATTGACATATTAATAAAGCAATCAGTGATATTTTGCATTCCATTGTTACCAGTATTTCTGATTGGTTTAGAACATTATGTCATGCCTAAAGACATCAGCATGCTATTGTATCAACATTAGCTGGAAACTTTACACTCTGTATTGGTGTATGTGACTAGCAGGTTATAAAAATGCCTGTATGTAGACTGTGATTTTGTAGTTGAGTTTGCCTCTACCTGGTAATTCATTGCTGTTAGTGACTGCAGGTACTGGTGGTTCAATAAAGCCTCAGAGGTTCAAACTTTTGATCTTCCCCACAAACCTGGGTGTTCATTCCTCAAAAAATGAAAACTGAAATTTTGTCAGGAAGAAATCCCAAAGCAGCTGAGGGCTAACCAAAGGTCTGTTGGACTAGTGATGCTGAAGACACTCATTGTGAGCTCAGCATAAAGAAACCTCCCTGGAAGGAAATGCAACAAGACTCCAAAGTCCTCCTACGGAGTAAAAAGAGATCTGATTGTTAGAACCCCTTGAACTGCTCACCTCTCACAGGACTGCTGCTGGAGCCCAACCATGCATGCAAGGTGCTGAAGGGCTTAAGATGCCTTTGTTTTGTTTTGCTTTTTTCAGGCAAACAGCTTTGTTCAAATACCACAGAATTGCAGCAGAAATTGACCTTCCTTAATGGAGACCCTCTGGAAAATTCTAGATTTCTATTTGAGGGACTCATTTCAGTCCAGCTGCACAGTATTCTGAGCAGAGTCAGACAACTTATTTCAGTGAAGCTTTGTCTAAAGTAAGATGAAACTAGAAAACTTTAGGGATCACAAGATGAAATCATGAAGACAAATTGTCTGCACAAATCTGTCCCTTGCCAATACAAATAAACACACACACACACACAAATGCCCACACAGATAGATCGCAAACTGCAGCAAAAAGTGCAGACAGGTAAATTATTCAAGCTGTTCTCCTTATTAGATATTAGATATTCTGCGTTGAACACTCGGGCCTCAGCACAATGATGCAACATTTGGGGAAGAAGATGCAAAAAAGCGGTCCGGAGCTGGAGGCTAAGATAGAAAAGATCTCCACAGTCACCAAGTACTTTCCTCTGGTGCTCAGGTAGGAAGGCACAAAGGATAACCAGACACTGCAGCAGACCAGCATACTGAACGTGATGAACTTGACCTCATTGAAACTGTCCGGGAGCTTCCGCGCAAGAAAAGCCACCATGAAGCTAACACTGGCCAGGAAGCCCAGGTAGCCCAGAACACAGTAGAACATCACTATGGATCCCTCGTTACACTCCGGAATGATTTCCTCAGCCACTGAATGCAGGTCAATATCTGGAAAAGGAGAAGCAGTTGCCAGCCAAGCAATACAGAACCCTGCCTGAATGAGGCAGCAGGAAATGAAGAGTGTGCCCTTCCCCATCCACTTCCTCATCTTGCATCTGGGTTTGGTGGCTCTGAAGGTCAAGACCACTGTGACTGACTTGGTCAGCACGCAAGAAACAGCCACGGAGAAGATGATGCCAAATGCAGCTTGTCGGAGGAGACACGTTACCCTCTGTGGCTGGCCGATGAAGAGCAATGCGCAGAGGAAGCAGAGCAGCAGGGAGGTGAGGAGAGAGTAGGTGAGGTGCCAGTTGTTGGTTTTG
This sequence comes from Varanus komodoensis, assembly GCF_004798865.1. Taxonomy (NCBI): domain Eukaryota; kingdom Metazoa; phylum Chordata; class Lepidosauria; order Squamata; family Varanidae; genus Varanus; species Varanus komodoensis. The sequence goes on from NW_025335651.1 coordinate 68,176, forward strand.
ATGATGGGCGTCTCGTGAAGCTTCAGAAATATTCCCAGCACCAGAGCCGCAATCAAGCAGAAGAGAACAAAACCGGTCAAAATGATGCCCAAAGTTCTTCATGAGAGAAGTTAACAGACTTGGGAATACAGAAATTCTGGAGCTTGCTTGGGTGCTTTCCATCTTCACATGAGTAACAATAATGGATATCTGAAGAAAAGTGAATATACAGTAAAACCTTGGATTGCGAATACCTTGTTCTGTGAGTGTTCCACAAGACAAGCAAACATTTCTAATAAATTTTAACTTGATAAATGAGCGATGTCTTGCAAAAGGTGTAGTACATAACACCGAATGTCACAAGATCACAACTGAGCCAATGCCGTGCGCGCACTCTCTCTCTCTCACTGTGCCAAACCTCATATGATCACAACTGATCCAATAGTTCTTTTCTCTCACTCGATGTGGTCCTAAAACTCCTGAGAATTACAGAACTGTTTTACTTTCTAAACATACATAGGAATGCACTGGAAGCAGCTTTAAGCTGACAGCATTTCCTTGTTGGTTACTGCAAGGCATACACTCATTCTGAAAACAAAGGGGTTGTTTTTATTAGAGTCTTGCATTGTTTAGTTCTGTACACTGACATTGACTAACTTAAATCAGGTTCAACTTAACTGTTCCAATGATTTGGTGTATATTTGGTGCTTTGTTGTGAAGATCTGCTTAAAAATCATGTCAGGTCTTAACTGTGGACTTCAAGGCTTGTGTGGGAGAAGTAGATGGTGTGAATAGGTTTTATTCTTAATATACCTAACAAAAAGAAACTAAGAAGCATCAATCATCAAAAACATCAGACCTACTGGGTCAGCCCCCCACATTTTTTCTTTTTATGTTAAACTATAAACATATTTAAGTCTATGCATAGTCCCGTTTCTCTAGCCAATAATAAAAAGAATCCCAGGTTTGATAGAAGTATGTATCTTCTTTCTCCCTCAGAGAAAAAATCAGTCTATCCATTTCCACACAGTGCAAGATCTTTTTTAGAATCAGTTCATCGGAAGGTGGTTCCTTACTCTTCCAGTGTTGGACAAATGCAGTCCTCGCCGCAGTAGTTACATGTAGAGTTAAATGCATTGCTTCTTTACTAAGGTCATCAGATACAATGCCTAATAAGAAAACTTCAGGTTTAAATGTTAAAGGTTTTTGTAACATTTCCTCAATCCTTTTGTGCATTTTAATCCAATACTTTTTTGCTTTATCACAAGTCCACCACATATGATAAAAAGTACCCGATTTGTATTTACATTTCCAACCTTCATTTGACATACTTGGAAACATCTTAGCTAACCTATTTGGCGACAAGTGCCATCTATAAAACATTTTATACAAATTTTCTTTATATGAAGTTGCTAATGTTACTTTAATATTTCTCACAGTTTTTGCCATTTTTCTAATTCAATATTATATCCAAAATTTTGTGCCCACGTTATCATAGTTTCCTTAACCTGTTCATCTTCCATTCTCTCTCCAGTAGGAAATTGTACAATCTTTTAATCATTTTCTCATCAGATTTAAGAATCACGTGATCAAATGCTGTTGACTCCTTATAAAAGCCCCACATTCCATGATCTTTGGCATATCTCGATTGCATTTGAACCTTGTGCCACCAAGAAATATTAATTCCTTGTTCTTGTATTTCTTGATTCAATTTTAATTCTCCATCATTATCCAAAATACCATCATATCTCATAATCGTATTAAAGTTCAATGCATTTGAATATACGAGAGCTTCCATAGGCAAAACCCATCTTGGTAATTTAGTATACAGTTTTGTCTTTAACTTTTCCCACACTGTGGGAGGAGTACATGGTGTGTTGTACTACAAGGTTAGAATCTTGCATCTGCTTTACCTTTCAGAATCCCCCCACCCCACAGAGGGAGATACTGAAAGGTAAAACAGATGCAAGACGTTATGGAGGAGATCTCATCTACAGAGGAGAAAAGGGCGGAGGAATCCCTCACTTCAAATGAGATTTGGGAGATGTGTAAAATGTGGGAAACAGTGCAAAATTTTATAGAAAAGCACCACCCAAATAAGGCTGTAGCAGTGTGAGCGATGAATCTGTTTAACAACAATGCTATGTCACATTTTTGTGAAATCCTCAAAAGGAGGCAAAAGCAATTGTTATTGGATAGGTTCCTTGTTGAAGTTGCACAAAAAGAAAAAGATTCCATTGAGTCAATAGATTAGCAGTGATTCTGTTAGTGATACTGAAAGTTGTCCTACACAATAACCCTCCTCTCTCTTGTCTCCTTCACACCAGCCAAGAAGGTTTTCAAAGATAAGTGCTGGTTAATTTATTTTATTTTTCTTTATATTTTGTATTTTCTTTATTATTTTGCATTATATTACAGTATTGTAAACATTTTTATATGAATATTTTTGGGTTCGCCCATTTGTCATCCAATTCGTGGGTTTCTACCCTTTCGGGTTGTTTTACTGCTGAGGCGGTCATCCAAATGCTTCCAGAGCCGAAGCCCTTCGAAAAGCGCACTCCGAAAGCAAAGAGAAGTGCTCTGGATTTAGATTGGGTGCTCGGGAGAACCAGTCCCAGGGCTTTCCCCACAACCCCCTTCCTCCATTTTGCTGTGGGTTCTTACTTAGATTGGAAGTCCTCTTCCCTATTATCTCTCTCACACAAAACCCCTCCTTTCAGGCCAAACTCTCCATGCTCCACAAACTTGTTCCTCTTGAGTTATAAAAGATGATTGGCACCTCTTCAGCTTTCTGTTAGTTGGGAGACGCACTCGGTGGAGGCGGCTAGGTTCTGTTACTTCCTAGAAGCTATGGAGGAAGAGTTTTTCACCCAGAGGCTAGACTGCTGGGATAGACTGGGCTAGACTGCAGTAAAGCCTGTTACTCAACCCTGCTCTTCTCCCCAAGGTATTTATTTATTGAAAACTTTTTTAGACTGTCCCTTACTGTGGTCCTGGGATGGTTTAACAATAAGACAAAATAGAATGAAACACAGCATCCTAATAAAACATTTTCAATCAACAACAAAAACAATCAAGTCTTAAAACATTGGGAAAATAAAAAAAGGTTTTAGCCTGGCACTGAAAAGAATCAAATGACAGTGCCAGGCAACCCTCTCTGAAGAGCAAATTCCACAACTGGGGTGCCACTGTAGAGAAGGCCCTTCTCTGGGCAGTCACTCTCCTACTCTCCTTCAAGGAGGGCTCCCAGAGAAGGGCCTCTGCCCCAGATCTTAAGGGGTGGTCAAGCACATATGGAATGAGATGCTCCTTCAGGTCATTAGGCCCTAAGCTGTTTAGGGATTATAGGTCATCACCAGCACCTTAAATTGGGGCCGGACTTCAACTGGTAGCCAATGTAGATGGTTATGTGTTCATGCGTTGTGTGTTCATGCCTGACGGTCCCTGTTTACAACCTGGCAGCTCTATTCTGAACCAGTTGAACTATCTGGACCATCTTCAAGGGCAGCCCCCCATAGAGCACATTGCAGTAGTCCAAACAGGAAGTTATCAGTGCATGGTCACCATTGCCAGGCATTGCCCATTGCCTGGCACTGCCCAAGTTAGGCCAGACAGGGAAGAAAAGCCAAGAGATGTGTCTGCCCCCTGCCTGATAAGCACCACCCCGACTCCACCTGCAGAGCAGATCTGCCTTTGGTACTCAAGGCCCTTCATCCCAGAACAGAGTCAAGAGCAAGGAGAGGGAAAATTGAACCTGGGGCAAACTCCCTTGAAAGGAATTTCTGCATTCCTCTTACAGGATTACTTACCTTTATCTTTGCCAGTAATGGAACCAGATTTAATGCTGCATTAAAGCACTTTTGACATTTTAAAATGGGACTTCTCTGTGCTGACTGCAGAGCCCCTGGAGGCTGAGAGATCTGAGGAACTGCTAATGCCCCCACCACAGGCAATTGGTTGACCATACCATTTTCTTTTATTTATTTGGGTTTGGTTTTTATTTGAGTTACTGAGTCTGCACTGGCTGCAGGGCAACTATCTTAGAAATAAATGGAGAGCTTTGGTGAGAGTGTTGGATGATTAGGAATGAAGTGTTCAAGTTGAGACATATGGGAACTCTCTCTAAAAGAGGTTAAAAGGACATCAACTTGGAGTAGGACTTTCTCTGCGCTGGTGCCCAGACTCTGGAATGCGCTCCCCAGAGAGGTACGCCTGGCACCGAGCTTATACTCTTTTCGGCACCAGGTCAAAACCTTTTTATTTAAGCAATATTTTAAAAGTTAATTGTTTTAATGAGTCCAGTCACTTTTGCTTTGTCTATTTTGATTTAATTTGATGTTTATTTATTGTTTATACAGTATCACTGTTTTAATCTGTGGATAATGGTACTAGATGTTTTAAATTGTTTTTAAAATGCTGTGAACAGTCCTGAGATATTTATATAAAGGACGGCATACAAAAGCTTTTACTAAATAATAAATACATGGCAAGAACAACTGAAAAGTCTCAGGCTGTGCTGTGGGGGGGTGGGGTGACAGCACCAAGGTTTGTTTAATTAAAAATTAAACCTGGAAGGGATTATTCCATTTGCCCCCCCCCCCACCCCAAAAAGTGAAGGGAACAGAAGGGAAGGGAAGGGAAGAGCAGAGCAGAGCAGAATGACTGGTATTTTTCCAAGGCAGAGGTGGGGAGAAGGTGTCCTGCGACATTTTGTAAAGCTTGACGGTCTTCAGAGGCTACCTGTTAAATTGCAATTGCTTCTTTCTTGCATATCCATTTAAGTCACGCATTGCACATTTCAGAGAGGATTTTGTTGACTTTGAGAAGCTCACATCTCACAGGAAGAACATTTTGAGTGTCATTTTTCAAATGAAAGAAACAACAGGATAGCACCCAGTCCCATTCCATGTACAAAAGCCTTTCATTCCAGACTGAACATAGTTCTTCAAAACTGACACTGGGATATCACACCTGAACTTACTCAACACTTGCTCAAATGACCCCTCTAACCATGGATGCACTGGCCCAGTTTGCACAATATGCCAGGCACACCAAGTTAAATGTGGGTCATTCAGCCCTCAATGTGCTGCAGTGTGTTGTGCAAACCTAATCAAAACCCTTGTTTGAGATTTAACCCTCAAATGACCCCAGTGTCTGGGTTTGTAGGACACATGAGAACATTCTGAGATTGTGCATTGAATAGCACCTAGGACACACCACTGGGTGAAATAACGCATCGTGAGCCCAGCATGTCATCTGAACTGGGCCAATTCCTTTGTCAACCACACTCTTAAGTTCCTGCTACACAGGTGGGAAAATGGTCCTTTTTGTTAAGAAAAACTCATTTGATGACACTGGTTGGATGTTACAGCAGGGAAACTGGAATTCTTCACATAGAAGCAACTTTTTTTTAATCAATTTTTTATTATTTTCTCTATAAATCCAACACTAAAACAACAATTATTCAGGACATCGGACATACTGGGTTGACATCTTATTCTTTTTTACAGTCAATAACCATATTCAGTTCTATGCATAGCCCCGTTTCTCTAACCAATAATAAAAAGTGTTCCAAGTTTGATAGAAGTCTGTATTTTCCTTCTCCTTCAAAGACAAGGTCAATCTGTCCATCTCCGCACAGTCCAAAATCTTTTTTAAAATCACCTCTTCAGTAGGTGGCTCTTCACTTCTCCAGTGTTGGGCAAATGCAATCCCTGCCACAGTAATTGTATGTAAAGTCAGATATATAGCTTGCTTATCAAAGTCATCAGGGATAATACCTAATAGAAAAACTTCAGGCTTAAATGTAAAAGGTTTTTGCAGCATTTCCTCAAGCCATTTGTGTATTTTAACCCAGTATTTTTTTGCCTTAACACAAGTCCACCACAAATGATAAAAAGTACCAGGTTTTTTTTTTAATATATTTTATTAACATTTTAAACTAACACTAAACAACATCAAACATGGCAAACATTGGATTTACTGGGTCAACCTCCTACTACATATTTTTTAACATTCTAAAGTCAAATTCAAATCAATTTATAATAGTTTGAAAAAATCTCTAAATTTACACCAGGCCCTGTTTCTCCAGCCAGTTATAGAAAGAGTACCAAGTTCGATAGAAATCAGTATCCTCTTTCTCCTTCAACGATAAAGTCAGTCTATCCATTTCTGCACAGTCCAAGATCTTTCTTACAATCAATCCATTGGTGGGCAGCTCCTCACTTTTCCAATATTGAGCAAATGCAATTCTCACTGCTGTGATTAGATGCAGTAGCAGATACATTTCCTGTCTGTTAACGTCTTCCGGTATGATGCCTAACAAGAAAACTTCAGGTTTAAAGACAAAGGGTTTTTGTAATATTTCCTCCATCCATCTATGTATTTTAATCCAGTACTTTTTTGCATTATCACAAGTCCACCACATATGATAAAATGTACCCACTTTATGTTTACATTTCCAACATCTATTTAACATATTTGGAAACATCTTAGCTAATCGACTTGGTGACAAATACCATCTATAGAACATTTTATATAAATTTTCTTGATATGAAGTTGCTAATGTTAATGTTTCTTTCCCATAGTTTTTGCCACTTTTCTAGTTCAACATTAAATCCAAAGTTTTGTGCCCATGTTATCATAGTTTCCTTAACCTGTTCCCCTTCCATTTTCCTGTTAAGTAAAAAATCATATAGTCTTTTAATAATTTTCTCATCTGTTTTAAGCATCACTTGATCAAATTCTTCTGCTTTCACAGAAGCAAAAATTTTGTAATCCACATTTAATAGTGATATAGGTCGGTAATTTTGAATCTGTGCTACATCCTTATCTTCTTTCGGTATTAATGTGATAGTTGCCTCAGTCCAAGTATTTTAGCATTTAACAATGCTTCATTGCATAAGTCTTTTAAGAGTGTAGCAAAAATTGCTTCAAACGATTTGTAAAACTCAGCTAGTAGTCCATCCGGGCCAGGGGTTTTGTCATTCTTTTGTCGCTTAATTGCTTCTATTACTTCCGTAATTGTGACTTCTTGATTTAATAATTTTTGGTATTTTTCTGGTAGTTTTGGTAATTCTTCCTTTTGAATATATTCTTTAACTTTCTCGATTGGAATCTCCTCCTTCTGATATAGCTTTGTAAAAAAGTCTTCCACTATTTTCTTATTTGTGCACTCTGTGAATGTAATTGTCCTTCTCCGTCTTTCAATTTCACAATCAACCTCTTCTCTTTTTCTTTCTTAACTTTATGTTCTAACCATCTCTCTGGTTTATTAGCATTTTCAAAAAGTTCTGTTTGGTCAATTTCATTTGTTTAGTAAGCTCATTTGTATCCAAAAGGTTTAACTTATGCCTTAAAATATCCAGCTGAGAAAAAGTACCAGGTTCGTGTTTATATTTCCAACATCTATTTGACATATTTGGAAACATTTTTGCTAATCTATTTGGCGATAAATACCATCTGTAAAACATTTTATAAAGGTTTTCTTTATATGAAGTCGCTAATGTCATCCTAATATTTCTTTCCCACAGCTTTTGCCATTTCTGTAACTCAATATTATATCCAAAATTTCGTGCCCATGTTATTTATTTATTTGGAATTCTTGTATGCCGCCCCATTCACATACGCCTCAGGGTGACTTCCAACAAATAAATATCAATACAAATATGTAAAAATGGAAACATCCTGGCATAGTTATCATAGTTTCCTTAACCTGTTCATCTTCCATTTTCATATCCAAAAGAAAATTATACAATCTTTTAATCATTTTTTCATCTGATTTTAAAATAGTTTGATCAAATGCTGTTCATTCCTTATACAAACCATACATTCTATAGTCTTTAATATATCTTGACTGTATTTGAATCTTGTGGCACCAAGAAAGATCAATATCCTGCTCCTGTAGTTCTTGATTTGGCTTCAATTTTCCATCATTATCTAAAATATCATCATATCTCACAATCCTATTAAAATTCAATGCATTTGGATATGTGCTTCCACAGGAGAAAGCCATCTCAGCAACTTAGTATAAAGCTTTTGTCTTTAGCTTTTCCCAAACTGACATCAATGAGTTTCTAATATGATGATTTAAAAAATAACCATGTGTCTTACACTTCTCATACCACATATAAGCATGCCATCCCATTTGTAAATCATGCCCTTCAAGGTATAAAATTCTCTTATTTCTTAGAGTTATCCATTCTTTTAACCACATTAAAGCACAAGCTTGATGGTATAGCATCCAACTGGGAAGACCAAAGCCCCCATTCCCTTTGGCTTCCTGAAGCATTTTTAATTTAATCCTTGATTTCTTCTTTTGCCATATAAATTGCAAAACTTGGGTATTCAAATCATCAAAAAACTTTTTATCAATTTTTATAGGAATTGTTTGGAATAGGAATAAAAGCTTTGGTAATATATTCATTTTAACTATAGATATTCTTCCCAACAATGACAATTGCAAATTAGCCCATTTTTCTAGATCACTCTTAATCTCCTTACATAGTTTAATATAGTTATCTTCTTTCAATGTAACACACTTAGCTGTAAGAAAGATTCCCATATATTTAACCTTTTTAACAATATGAAGGTCTACTTGCTCCATCAGAGTTGTTTTTTGCTCCCATGTAAGATTTTTTTACTAGCAGTTTAGTCTTTTCTCTATTTATTTTCATCCCAGTGACTTCACCATAGCCTTATCTTTTTTAAAAGTTTAGGTGTCATTACCAACGGCTCTTCTAAAATAAAAACCAAATCATCTGCAAACGCTTGAAGTTTATAGCTTTCATCTCTGATTCTAGCACCTTTAAAATCCGTATCTTCTCTAACATTTCTATTTAGAACTTCTAAAATCAATATAAATAACAATGGTGATAAAGGACATCCTTGTATTGTGCCCTTTTGAATGACTATGTTTATGAATTCTCCATTGACTATTATCCTAGCAGTCTGTTTTTGATAAATGCTTGGTATTGCATTAATAAATTTTCCACCAAATTCCATTTGTACTAATTGTTGTTTCATCAATTGCCAGTTCACATTGTCAAAGGCCTTCTGTGTGTCTAGGAACATTAGTGCCATTGGCTTTTCAGAATGGATTTCATAGTACTCTAGGATATCCAAAATAATTCTCACATTGTTCCTAATTTGTCTCTTAGGTAGGAAACCATTTTGATCTGTATGTATAAAGTATTATTAGGTATTTCTTCAGTCTTTCTGCCATTACAGAGACAAAAATTTTGTAATCCATGTTTAGGAGTGATATAGGTGTATAATTCTGAATCTGTGTCAAGCCTGTGTCTTCTTTCGGAATTAAAAGTAATATTTGCCTCGGTCCAAGTATTTGGTATTTTAGCATCTGACAATACAGCAGTGCATATATCCTTTAAAGGAGTATATAACATTCCTTCAAAAGATTTATAAAACTCTGCTGGTAGTCCATCCAGACCAGGGGTTCTATCATTCTTTTGTCTCTTAATTGCCTCAATTATTTCTGTCATTGTTATTTCCTCATTTCTCTGACATTTTTGGTAGCTTTTCCTTTTGAATATATTAATAAACCTTCTCAATTAATATTTCTTTAGCTTTGTAAAGAAATTTTCCACCATTTTCTTAATTAAAGCACTTTGTACCTGTAGTTATCCTTCTCTGTCTTTCAACTTAGATATTAATCTCTTTTCTCTTTCCTTCTTTAATTTGTAGGCCAACCATCACCCTGATTTTTAGCATTTTCAAAGTAATTCTGTTCAGTCAGTTTCATTTGTTTAGCTAGTCCATTTTTCTCTAAAAGATTCAGTTTATAGTTTAGAGTTTTCATTTGTATTTTGAGGTCCTTTTTTGATGGGTCTTCCTGTAACTCCTGTTCAAGGTTCGACAGCTCATCTATTAGTTTAAGTCATTCTTGTTTTCTCTTTTTATTTATTTTTGCTGAGTGGGTTATAATCAAACCTCTGAGATATGCTTTAGCTGTATCCCAAACATTTTGTAGAGTGGTTTCTTCAACTTTATTTTCTTGGAAGAAAAGTGTTAATTCCTTTGTCATTTCTTCTTTGAAGTTTTTATCCTTTTTTTAATCTTTTAATCCCATAGAGATTTATTTGCTTGTGTTAGTTGTTGCATCTCTTTAACCATCTCTTCAGTTTTCTTATCAATATCTTATCAAGTCTTTTTTTCCATTTCTTGTATTTTTTTGTTCATTTTGTCCTATTTTGGATCAAATATCTGTAAGTTGGTTATTCATGTCCGAAAGTCTTTCATCCACTTTTCGAATGGCATTTTGAATAGACTCTTGAGATGCTTGCGGTGCCAAGAGTGCCATCTGTACGTCTTTTTGAAATGTTTTGAAATCCATAGCTTTAGATTGATGTACTGGGCTTTGCGATGCAGACCCGCGCGCCAATGATGGTGCTGATGATGTTGCATGAGTTTTTTTCATGATGAAAATAAAAAAATAATTCAAACAGAATATTGAAGTGGTCTATGGCGATAAGTGCCCACGAAGTGGCAGTGAAGAGTCACAAAAAGATTATAAGTAGGCTGTGTACCAGTTATAGGATAAAATGGCCACAGGGTGGCAGCAAAGAGTTATTTGTCGTTATAACAAGAGTTTCATTTTCATGCATGAACTCCAAAAAAAGTCAGATCGCCATGTCGTCTCCGAAAGAGATATACAGTAAGTTCAAGCTCGATTTTTCGCCCTTGGGGAGATTAAACAACAAAAGTGTCTTCTTTTCCAGATCTCAAATTTCCCCAGTTTCAGTTGATCTCCCCTAGATTTGTTGTCGCTTAAACTCCACGGGGAGGGGGTGGGAGTTTCCTCCCTCCAGCAAAAAGGCCTTTTTTTATTTAAATTGGTGCTTGTTTCACAAGTTATTTTGAGGGCAGTATTTTGAGAAGATCATTTGCTCACCCTATTTATTTTCTATACCACCCTATAACCGAAGCCCTCTGGGTGTTTTTTGATCCTGAAGATAAACCCCAGGTTCTCTCCTTAAAATGCTTTTGACAGATATACTGATAAGGAAATCAAGTGCCCACGGAGAATCGGCCTTGCCCCTCTGAAATGCTTCATGGCAGCTGATTGTCTTGTTTTAGACAGAGACAGACAGATTACAAATTTATCCAATTTCAGTTTTGTTCAAGACATTTTTTAATGCTAATTCTTTTAAGGATGCTACCAGGTGAAACTTTTGTACAGCCATCACTCTGCTTCATTCACAAAATCTCATGGTGAGCCTGAATGTTGTCATTTTCCACTTTTAACCTTCTCACGTTGCCTGCTGCTTCTTCCATCTCTTCCCCTTGCCACAAGGACACACTGTTTGCTAAAAGGTGTGCTTTTGGACAGACTGTAGCTGCTATATTTTTATCTCAGAAGGGAGGAAATCATTCCAAAGAAGATAAAACATTCAAGGGTTGAAACAGGGAAAAAGCACACCCAAAATGAGCTTCAGGTAGTGAAATATTCCTCCTCCTCACATTTCTATACTGCTCAAAAACTAACACTTTCTGGGAGGTTTACACAAGATCTTGCATTAAAAATGCAAGATACAAAAACGTTTATATAAGAAAAGAATACAAATCCCAGGACTGGTAGCAACCTTATCATAGACTGTCAAATGCCTGGATGGTGAGGAAGGTTTTAACCTGATGCCAAAACCTGACAATGTCAGTGCCAGATGGTTCACACTGCATCAGTCATAGCCCTCACAACCCCCCCACCCCAGCTTCCCTGAGCACAAGCTTTTCTTTTTAAATAAGTTTTATTGGAAATTATAATCCTAAAAAAACAAACAAAAAAAACTACAAACAACATCCATCATCAAAAACATCGGGCCCACTGGGTCAGCCCCCACACCCTTCTTTTTCCATTTATGATAACTTAAAAACATATTTAAATCTATGCGAAGTTCCGTTTCTCTAGCCAGTAATAAAAAGAGTCCCAGGTTTGATAGAAGTCATTATCTTCCTTCTCCTTCATTGATAAAGTCAATCTATCCATTTCTGCGCAATCCAGGATCTTTTTTAGAATCAGTTCGTCGGTGGGTAGCACAAGTAAAAGCTTTCTATGGAGGCCGACTGGTTTTACATGCTGCATACCTTTCCAAGCCTGCCTGTCTGCCCCCCTTCCCCCCCACACACAGACCTACTTTTCCTCACCCTTCCTGGCTTGTTTTGCTCCTAGTAGAGATGGAGAATACCTTCTGCTATTGTCATGCTAAGAACATAAGAAAAGCCATGCTGGATCAGGCCCAGGCGCGGAGGACGGGCGAGGGCTCTTGGCAGCAGGCAATTCAGCACACGGCAAATAATAATTATAGTAATTAATAATGATGATGATGATGCCAACTTGGGCGGAGACGCCCCCCCCCGCACCGATTTGCACCCGAGGTCTGAACCTTGCGTGTTTTTCGACCGCGGGGGGTGGGGGGGGGGTGGAGGTGGGAGAAGCAGGTGAGCTGAAGCGGATCGGCCAGGATCGCTACCCGGCAGCCACTTTCATCTTGCAAACATTGGCGCGGCTCCACGGGAATCCCGCGCAGGGAAGGCGAGCGCAAAGCTGCCGCTCATACGCTTTGGATGGCGCAATTTACGTAGGAAGCGCAGATGGGGCGGTGCGTTGCAAGGCGGTGACCGAGGAGCGCCCTCCGGTGGCGTGACAGTCACGTGACGAGTGAATGCCCTTAAATGGTGGCGTTGCCGTGGAAACCCTGGGCTGGAATGCTGTGTTCGTCACTGCTGGGCCCGGTTCTATTCTGAGCTCTTAACGTGAGTGGAATTTATTTTTCTTAATGCATTGTACACCACAGCGAGAGTTTGGGTTATTTAGACGCTTTGAAAGCACAATAAATGAAAGCACACGAGGCATTGTTAAAATGAAGAAGCTGAGGCCGTCACACTTAGGGCATATCGTGAAAGGAGAAGACTCACTAGAGAAGACGAATCATGCTCGGGAAAGTTGAAGGTGGAAGAAGAAAAGGAAGACCAACTCTGACACACAGCGATTCCAGAAAGGAAGCCCCAGGCCGAATGTGCAGGAGCTGAGCAAGAGCTGTCATGGACAGGAAGGCTTCTCTTTGCAGGACTGCCATACTTGATGGCACATTGCAAGAACCACAGGCTTAGTTGAATGTGGCAACCGCCTTGCGTCTTCCTGGTGACAACAAGCCACTCGCCTGCGCTGGCAGTCAGTGTGGAAGAGCAAAGAGCCAGTCAGAATGGAGAATGGGCCTGGGTGTGCTCTCATTCTTTTGAAAGGTTTTTAGAAATAACTAAATGACTTTCCAGAATGAGCAATAACCAGTATTTTTAATACACTCCAAATTATATCTCTGTACTCCTTCAGTGCTGCTTGCTCTGCGTAGTCCCATACAGCATCAGGAGGCATATCTCCAGGAAAGGTTACTCTGTAAGCTTAGTCTTTAGGGTACCACAATGGTCTTGGGGTTGTCGTAGATCAGAAGCTGAATAAGAGCAAGCAATGCCATGTGGCTGCCAAAAGGGCAAATGGTATTTTAGGCTACATTAATAGAAGTATTGCTACCAAGTCCTGTGGTGTGCCAGCTCCCCTTTACTCCCACACAGATGCCGACAAGCTGGAGAGGGTTCAGAGGAGGGCAAGAAGGAAGATCCTGGGACTGGAAACAAAGCTCTCTGAGGAGAGAGTGAAAGAACTGGACATATTTAGCCTTGAGAAGACAAGACTGAGGGGATATAAGATAGCACTGTGCAAGTACTTGAAAGGCTGTTACACAGAGACAGCCCAGGATCCCTTCTCCGCTGTCCCAGAGTGCAGGACACAGAGTAAGCGGCTCAAGTTACAGGAAGTCAGATGCCAGCTAGGTATCAGAAAAAACCTCCTGACTGGTAGAGCAGTACAACAGTGGAACCAGTGATCCCAGAAGGTGGTGGGCTCTTCCATACTAGGGGCATTCAGATGCCCCTGGACAGCCATCTGAAAGGTGGGGTGGTTTAACTCGGAGCTCTGCACTGAGCAGGGGATGGACTCTCTGGCCCTTCCAGCTTGACTATTCCTTGATCCTATAAGTCCCTGTTGCTGTTACAGACAGCACAGTTCACATGGAGTGCTTGTTACACAATTTATGCAGCTTACACAGTAGGCTTGAGCATGTGGAATACGAGTGTCCGTTGCCACCTGCAGAAGAGGTGCACAGCACATTTTGGCCCAGGGATCGTGTGTGAGGGAGGTCAGGAGCCACCTGCGCTTGTGTGCATGCCTGTTCTTGCGACCTTCCTGATACAGATCACACTTCCTTAGCATCGGCAAGAGAAGAGAGGCCTGCAAGAGGACTGAGATGGGAGAGATTTCAGCAGTAGCATGTGCTGGGGCCACTTGCGCCCTATATTCCACAGCATGTGCTGCCAAGGTGCATGGCAATATCCTTTCATAGAAATGGGGCGCAGGCAGATTTCAGATCTGTGTATGGGACAGAGATAGCCTTGGTTGCGCTGTGGGAGCCCCTTTGGGGAGGGCAACTCAGTTTGATTCTCCTGGAGCTTTCGGTGGCTTTGGTCACCATTGACCAGTGTCTCCTTCCAGTTGGACTGGGGGTGGGAGGCAATGCTATGTGGTGGTTCTGCTCATACCTGGCTGACTGGGTCCCAAAGGTGGTGCTGAGGAATGGGTGCTCCACAGTATGAGGTCTATGCCGTGGGGTTCCGCGGGGCTCGATGCAATCCCCCATGCTCTTTAATATCTATATCTAACTTCTGGGACGTCATCCAGAGGGTTGGGCTGAGATCTCAGCAATATGCTGGTGATCCTCAGCTCTGCCTCTCTTTTACATCAAATCCAGGTGAGGTGGTGTCTGTCCTGAACAGGTGCCTGAGCTTGATAATGAACTGGATGAAGGCCAATCAACTGAGGCTTAATGCAGACAAGATGGAAGTACTGTTGGTGGGTGGTCAGCCAGATGGCCTGAATGGCCTATATCCTGTCCTAGGTGGGATCGTGCTCTTCCTAAAGGACAGGGTCTGCAGTTTGGGGGTGCTCCTGGACTGAAAGTTCTCACCTGAGTCCTAAGTGGACAAAGCTTAGCCACAGTTACTCACGCCCCAGTAACATCCTATTTGGACAATTGCAACACGTTTTTCCCGGGGCTGTGTTTGAAGATGGTCTGGACACTGCAGTTGGTGCAACACAGGGCCATCTGGTTATTAACAAGACCTAGTTCATGGGCCCATATCATTACCAGTTTTATGTCATCCACACTGGCTACAGTGGAAGTCTGGGCCCAATGTAGAGTGCATGCCCTTCATACAAAGCCCTAAAAGGCTTGGATCTTGAGTACCTGAAGGACTGCCTTCTCCTGTATGTCCCTACCCCTCCATTAAGATCAAGGGAGGAGGTCTTCCTAAAGGAGGCATCCCCCAGAGAGATGTGGGGCATGATGGCTAGAAGATGGGCCTTCTTGGTGGTAGCACCTCACCTCTGGAATAGGTTCTCCAGAGAGGTGCACCTGGTGCCATCGCAGCTGGCAATTCGGCACCCGATGAAGCCCTACCCCTTCCCCGGATATTTTAATAGTTGATTTTAGCTGTTTCTTGATTTTAATTGACCCTGTTTCTAGTTTGTACTTAATTTTTGTTTAAATTTGTTTCAACAAATTTGTTTATTTGTTTAGTAAGTTAAATTTATTAAATTTAATTTAATAAACAATAAAAATGGTTTATTAAAGTTTTTATGTAATATTTTAATTTTGATACATTATGCTTTTAAATTTTGAATATGTCATCAATATGCTTTGAATAAGCTGGCATAGTGTTCTGATTTTAGAATGTTCTCACATCTTAATTGTTGCAAGCTGCACAGGGGGGCCAGGTATGGGCTGTTGGAGCAGCTTATGAATTAAAATAATAAATAAAGCAAATAGTCAAGAAATTGTGGAATGACAATTCAGTTGTCTGGGGGTGCACCTCCTGGTTCTTTTTACCGTATTTGTCTCATAGGTTGGGAGGTGAAATATCTAACAAAGAAACAAGTGGAAGAGTTTGGCATAATAGGCCCACCTGGGCAGCAGCATACCCACCTGCAAAGATCAGCATTCTTCCTATTTGTTCGCTCTTGTCTGAGAAACAGGACCTTTTGGAGTTTTAACATATTCCAAAGCAAGTGCATTTGTGTCCAAGTTGCTGGACTGCGAGGCTAATGCGCAAAGGAGCAATTTAAATAGGCTGAACAACCTGAGGTCTAATTTTATGCCATGTTTGGAGGTGGATAATCCACATCCGCCCTATGTCTAACTGCAGTACTAAGTGTGGGCTACCTTGCAGGACTGTTGTAAACCACTCTTCCAGCCACAGCTTCCCCACTCCTGTAATATTTGAAAAAGCAAGCTGCTGGCTACGGCAGGATCATTTCCGAATGTTTAGTTCTTAAAAGTAAAGAAATACAATTTTCAAATAAAGCAGAACCCTCTGGTAAACAATGCTTAAATACTTGCTTTGGCTTTTCCTTCGGGAGCAGTATGTCCTTCCCCCTCCCATGGATAATCCTGATCTATAAGAGATATGCAAACTTTCTGGATTTCTCTTTTGTTTTCTATGGGCAATTCTCCCTTCTTGCAAAAAATGGCAGAACTTGGGAGAAGTCCAAGCCCTGAGCCAGCAATGTTTGCCTACCCTGTTATAAATGGGATGAAGTGTGGAGGACTGGGACTCAGGCGATCTGGGTTCCAGTCCCCATTCAGCCATGGAACCAACTGGGCCCGTCAGACTCTCAGCCCAACCTACCTCACAGGGTTGTTGTTGTGGGGATAAGATTGAGAGCAGCAGGAAGAGAATCGTGTAAGGCGGGGTATAACTCTAAAAATCAATAAATCAAATTTCATGCAATTGTACAAAAAATAGAAAGTGTAAAAAGAAGTGGGGAAGAAGTGCTTGAGGGTTTGTTTCAAGTGAAGAGCGGCACACAAATTCTGGTAAGGGACAGTAAGTTATAAATGTTTGTGCATTTCTTCCCTTGTAGGGGGAGGGATCCGAGATATTGGGAAAGGGGCTGGATCTGTTTTTGATCTGAAACAAAGCCTGATGTTAATATGACCCACTGGACAGAAACAATCCATACATGCCCTGCCGCCCCTTGAGATCGGCGGCAGAGACTCTTCTCTGGGAACCCTCCGTGAAAGATATTAGGAGGGTGACTACCCGGAGGAGGGATTTCTCTGCGGTGGCGCCCAACTTATGGAACGCGCTCCCTGGAGAGGTCCGCCTGGCGCCTCATTATTTGCTTTTCGTCGCCAGGCCAAGAGCTTTTTATTTAAACGTTATTTTAATTGTTGATGCTATTTATTGCTTTTAAAAAAAATTGCCAGGATGGCTCCACTATTTTATGTATTTGTATGGATTATATTTTTTATGATTGGAAGCCGTCCCGAGGCTTTTTGCAAATGGGGCGGCATATAAGTTGGCTAAATAAATAAATAAAATCCACTATCCAAGACCACAAGGAGGACTCAGAGGCAGATATTTCATATGTGCTCAGAGTTACTTTTCATCCCCCTTCCTAGCATGATTTGTTTCCAGTAGAAATGGGGAATACAATCTGCTATCGCCATACTAAGAACACAGGGAAAACTAATCTGGGGAGGCCCAAGGTGGATCAAATCCTACAGCATGGGCTATGAGGGCTAGGACTGATGAGGGAGGGGTGTGTGGGGGGGGGGGGAGCAGGCAGGCAGGCAGGCAGGCATACATGCAAAGGTATGCAGTGCTTAAAACCAATCAGCCTCCTTAGTGCTGGCTCTGCTGACATGTCCAGAGAACTCTTTTACTTGTTTGCCTACTTCCTTGCAAAGCCTAGCTGCAGGCTGGGTGCGTCCCTGTGGCTCAGCACTTCCTGCCAAACACCTCTATAGAGCAGCTGTTCCAAGAGAAGCCTGGGAGTGAGCAAGGATGCCCTTTACCGGGAACATTGCCAGTCCACTGTTCTTTGAGGAGCTGCAGAGTGGGACGTGACTCCTTGTGGTTTACCAAATGGAGGCTGCTGGGTAAGCCAGAGGTCAGCTTTGCAAATCTTAGCTAGGACTATCATGCCCACAGCTCCAGGGCTTTCATGCAAGTGTGCCTAATTTATTTATTTATTTATTTATTTAAACAACTTATATGCTGCCCCACCTCGGGGCTGCTTCCAGTCATAAACAAACACCAACATACAAATACATAAAATACATAAAAGAGTGGAGACATCCTGGCAATTTAAAATCAATAAATAACATTAACAAGTTAAGGTCTGAATAAAAATTTAATTGGTGGAAAGGAAAGTGGGAGCACTGTTTCCTTCCCTGCGCCAAACTGTTTGCCTCTAAGCAAAAGAGAGAACAGAGGAAGTGTAGTTTTGCCAGCGATGAACAGGACTTAGCCATGAGAAAAAGGAATTCCGTATTACAAATCACTAGCCAGCATAGTTATTTCTATGGGGGAGGGGAAGAATGCTCAGGAAGCTGAAAAAGAGAACACTACTCATCCAGAGGGTAAATCACCTGGGTGCTAGTAGCACAACTCGGGTGTCCCTGTAGGCTTTCTGTTCCCAGTAGCTCCAAATCAGAAGGTCTGGCTGCTGGGAAGCTTTGAGCCCTGTGCTGAATACACCACCACCACCGTGACCGAGGAGCTAAAGCCGGCGAGAGCACGACCTATACATGCGTAGACAGAAGGGGAGACATGCAAGCCCCTGTATTCTGCAGCCAGCTTGGTCGTCCCCTTTACCAAGTGGTGGAACCCATTGGTCGATCTGTGGACTATGCTACTCAGCACTCATCTCCCCCGACCATACCTGTCCTGCTATTCAACTTGCAATGGGGCTGAAGGGTTTGTCCCCATGTCACGAACTCCCAGGGCTTCTTGCCCCTTGAGGCTTCGTTATTCCTGTAGCCACAGTCCAGCCTCCTGCACAGTGTGGCCACCTGAAAATATGCACTCTGAGAGCAAAGCAAAGCACACCATGTTGGGAGTGGACGGACAGGGTGGAACGGGGGTCTTTTTCAGCTGCACCCCTCCGTCATGCTCTTTTCCTTCTTCACTGTTACTCCCCTCCCACACAACACTTCACTGCAAACGAAGCTCTCCTTGCCAACTGAACTCGTTCATCTTGGGACATCAGTACCAATTACTCCCCCTTTTCAAGCAAAAGAGAAAGGGCAGGATACCAGGCAGGATTAGCTGGCTTTCCCTCAGCAGGCCTTCCACAGACCGCAACATTTCAAAGGGCCAAGCACTTTCTTTCCCTTTGCCTGCTTGCTGCATGCAAGGTGTGCCCATTTCTTCAGCCAATGTACTTATATCCCACCTTTCCTTCACCGTGGAACTCTAGGTGGCTACATGCAGTTCTCAGGTGGTCTCCCCTCCAAGCTCAGGCCATACTCTGGGCTATCCTTCCACAAACTGGGAGCATTTCACATGCGCACACCATTAAAAAATGCATGCTGCTGCTCTTGCTTTCACAGCTGCTGGGTAGGTGGCTAGGGCAGTTTGGGATGTTCTGCATCTGAGAGAGCTCCATATTAAGCAGCCATGGGTATTCCATGAAGGGCACAATCTGATGCATGTCGGGGCGGACAAAAAGTCTCACAACGGCCAGCATGTTTGCTGAAGCATGTAGGCAGCTGCAGGACCTTTCTGGGTCTAAACACACACAGGATTGCACCTTACACAAATGAGCAGCCCGCTCCTTTCTGTGTATCCTCACTGGGTTCAGACTGGCTATTCGTCCAGGCAAGTGTGTGCCCCAGGAATTCAGGTGTTTGCCTAATTTATAAATGCAGGATTCCCTTCTGAGTGATGTGCCACCGGAGTGGACAAAGACAAGGTTGAGAAGAGCATGGAAGCAAAATTTATTTATTATGCAAAGCATGGGCGGGTAAGTGGCACCCCAAGACTTTTGTAGCAGCCCCTCAAAGGTACCCTGAGACTCCCATCAGTGTTGAATTCTGCGCCCCCACTCACTGGAATGTGTGCGTGTGTGCATTTTTGTGTGGCACGTGTGTGCACATGCATGTACAATCCAATCCCCAGTCAGCATCCTATGAAGCGCTTGGAACTGACAGAACCGTGCATCCCAACCATATGTAGCCCAAGGGCTCCCAGAATAGCTCATAGAGCAGAAACACAGACTCTGCCCTGAAGCATGCAATCTCCATTCATTCATTTATTTTTCATTTCTCTACCACCCAACAGCCCAAGCTTTCCCAGTGGTTCACAAAGCACATTTTTTAAAAAACCCAGTAAAGGATACATTGTACAAAAATCATTTACCCTACATATCCTGTGGCAAACTACATATTAAACATGTTAAAAATTAAAAGAAGAAAAATATTCAGAGCTGTTAGCACCTAGCAGGGCCAAGGAGCTAACTGAATGCTCTGCAGCAGAGGATGATCTTTACCTGGCACCAAAAAGATGGAAAGGTTGGCAGCAGGTGAACCTCAGTGGAGTGGTCTGTTCCATAAATGGGAGGCCAGCACTGAAAAGGTCTTTCTTTTTATTGCCACCAACTGAGCCTTCCTCGCAGGTGGCAGGCAGGGGTAGGTCGCAGAACTTGATCGCAATGTCCGGATAGAAAAAGGTTGGGAGAGTGATCAGGTATCGTGGCCTCAAGCAGTGTAGGGCTTTGTTAGTCAAAACCAGCACCCTGAATTGGGCTTGGAAGGCAATGCAAGTGGGCCAGAATTGGTGTTATGACACGCACCGAATGCGGGATCCGGAGGAGGAGTGAAAAGTCAGCTCTGATTCCATCAGCTTAGAAGGAGAGGCCCAGTTGATTTGCACGCTACAAGCCGACTCCTTCAATAAGCACGAGTTGCTTTCGTAGCAATTTGTAATACACTGGTACCTTGGCTCACAAACGTAATCCATTCCACGACCCTGGTTGCGACCCCAAATTGGTCGTGAGCCAAGTCAAATTTCCCCATAAGGTTCAGTGTAAATAAGGTTAATCCGTTCTGTAACTATTTTTTTTAAATCACAAAAATTTGAAGCAAAGTGACAACAAAGATCGCGGCCATCTCCCTCCACCCCAGCACAACCGCGATCGAGCCCATGTTCCCTGCACGAGCGCGACCAGGATCACGGCCATAGATGGGCGCGATCGTCACCCCATGCGGAGTTCGCGACCGGAGTAAAAATTTTTCTTAAAGTTTT
Organism: Varanus komodoensis; assembly: GCF_004798865.1. NCBI lineage: Eukaryota > Metazoa > Chordata > Lepidosauria > Squamata > Varanidae > Varanus > Varanus komodoensis. The sequence goes on from NW_025335651.1 coordinate 89,311, forward strand.
GTTCGCGACGAGGTACCACTGTTATTCATCGATGCCCGTACATGGGCATGCGCACATCCTGTCAGGGGAGGGGCATCCTGGAAGCAGATTTAACCGGCTGAATGGGGCGCGTTTTGCTGTTTCTTCATTGCAGCTGGAGGGTTCAGGTTTTCTGCGGAGAGAGAAGAAAAGGCCAGCCCAGGCTTCTCAGGTAATTGAACGGGGCTTTCTCCTTATTCCTTTCAAGCCGCTAGGAACGGGGCCGCGCGTCTTCTCTCGCTTGCTACTAACAGTGGGCGGAAGGGAGGCTGAGTGAAACGGCTGCGCCATACTACGCCGACGGGGCTCCCCTTCAAGCACAGCCGCTGGCGAGCCTCCCCCTTTCAAGCGAAGGCTGTGCAAGCCCATCGTAGTCTATCATCTTCATCCCCCGCGATGGCGCCTTCCAAGCATGCGACAAGCGCCCCTCACGCAGCCACGGTGCGCTGGCATCCGCCGCGTTTTCTCCAGCTCGCACCGGTCCTCCTGCTTCTCCGTCGTCCGGAAGTCTGGGTGGGAAACGGAAACGAGCGCGTCTCCAGCCGACTTTATTGGCCATTTTTCTGCGTAAACATGCATGGGTTCGCCCCTTTCCGTTCTCTGAAATCCTTGCATTGGTGCTAGGGTTGATTTTGGGCTTTAACTGTTACATTGCAGTTTTAACGTGTACATTGCAACTTAGGTCGCCCTTGAGCGTCCCCCCCCATTTCTGCCCTGAGCACAAATGAGATTTTTTAGAAGTCCCCCGCCCGACTCGAGGGCCTTATTTTGACAGACACCGTGGAAAGCGGGTGAAACAACTTTACTCCTCCCCCAGCCTTGCGTCTCTTGGCAGTCAGGAAAGCCCCGATCACGGAAGGCTTTGGCAGGTCCATTTGGGCCCGAGCTTTGCATCGTGCACGCTTAGAGTTTTCCAGCCACTGGGGTGGGTAGCAGCAGGTGAGCTAAAGCGGATCGGCCAGGATCGCTACGCGGCAGCAGCTCTCATCATGCAAACATTGGCGCGGCTCCGCGGGAGACCCGCGCAGGGAAGGGGACTCAGAGCCGTCGCTCATAAGCTTTGGATCGCGCAACTTTCGCAGTAAGCACGGATGGGGGCGGCGCGCTACAAGGCGGTCACGTGACGATTGAATGCCCTTAAATGGTGGAAGTTGCTTGGCTATGGCAGGATAATTTTTAAATGCTTATTCCTTAAAAATATAGGAATATAATTTTGTAATGAGATAAGGTCCTTTGGTACAGAATGCTTAAATACTCGCTTTCGCTTTGTTTCAGGAGTAATATGTCCCCTCCCCACCCTAATCCTGCTCTTCCTTTTTCCATTCTGTATGGCCAACTCTCCTTTCTTCCAAGAAATTATTATATTTCAATACCGTCCATGGCTGAAGCTCCCTTGCTAATTTATGACATTTAAAATGGCAGGACTTGGAAGGAGTTCATTCCCTGCCCTGATCTAAGTGGGGCAGTGGTTAAGCGCATGGGACTGAGATTCCAACAAATTAGTTTCTAGTCCTGGGTCAGCCATGGAACCACCTGGGTGACTTTGGCCCCAAAGTCCAACATAGCTTTCACTGGAAGCTCAGGTGACAGCGGTGGCGAGGAGCTCTTTCTTTCAGCTTCGGCTGATCCATCAGCTGCGCCCCTACCTGGAGAATGACCGCCTGGTGACAGTGACACACATGTTGGTGACTTCCCGACTTGACTTCTGTAACACGCTCTACGTGGGGCTGCCCTTGAAGACAGTCTGGATACTTCAATTGGTTCAGAGCTGCCAGGCTGCTGACGGGGACTGGGCATTATGTTCACATGACTCCAGTCCTCCGTCAGCTTCACTGGCTTCCCATTGAAATCCGGGCCCAATTCAAGGTGTTGGTTATGACCTATAAAGCCCTTAACAGCTTGGGTCCTGGTTACCTGAAGGAGCGCTTACGTCCATATAAGCCCGCCCACCCCTTGAGGTCAGTGGGAGAGGCCCTTCTCCGGGAACCCTCCGTGAAGGAAATTAGGAGGGTAAGTACTCGGAAGAGGGCTTTCTCTGTGGTGGCGCTCAATCTATGAAATGCACACCCCAGAGAGATCCGCCTGGTGCCGTCATTTTTTGTTTTTCATTGCCAGGCAAAGACTTTTTATTCAAACGTTATTTTAATTGTTAATATTATTTATTTATTTTATTATTTGGCCAGGGTGACTTAAATGTTACTGTTATGCTGCTAAATTATATTGTTTTATATTATGTTATTTATTTAAGATTGTGAGCCGCCCCGAGGCTTCGGTGAATGGGGTAGCATAGAAGTCCTCTAAATAAATAAATAAATAAATAAATAGCTCACAGGGTCGCTGTTGTGGGGATAAGACTGAGAAGAATAGTGTAAGCTACTAAAGTCAGTGCATGAAAAAAGCCTGGATATAAATCAAATAAGTCTTTGACATAAGTGTTACACTCACATTATTGCACACAAATATGCAACTTGAGTTAGTCCCTCTTGGATATAAAAGCTGTTGGTTTTCTTCCTAACTGCTGCCCAGCTAGACTGACAGAAAGATAAACAAGCAGGTCCCAGATCAAATCAAGCCAGAATTTTCCCTGGACCAAAGATGACAAAACTGAGGCTGTCATACTTTAGGTAAATTATGGGAAAGTGGGAGTCACTGCAGAAAACAATTATACGAGGGAGAGTTGAAGGCAGAAGAAGAAAAGGAAGACCAAATATGAGATGGATGGACCCCATATAGGAAGCTACAGCCTTGAATTTACAAGAGCTGGGTAAGGCTGTTATGGATAGGACTTCTTGGAGGGCTTTCCTTCACAGCGTCACCATAAGTTAGAAATGATGTGGCAGCACATAATGGCAACAACTGTTCCTGAGGCAACAGTAAGCAGAATACTTGCTTTCTGCTACCGTATAACTAAAAGCACCCTTGGTTCTGCCTGTTTCAATATTCATTGATTGGCCAGAGCTGTGTTAACTGAAAAGGCCTAGGTGACTTTCCTTGCCGAAGATTTGTGAATTGTTTTTTCAGTGTGCCTGTGAGCAGCATTTCCTATTTGTTCAAAAAACAGGCAATGGACCTATTTTGCAAGAAGTATTTGACAGTTTCCTTTCATTATAGGTTCTCTTCAATGTTCTCCAAGCATGGCGTTGACCACTACAGCAATTTTGTGATTGGCTCAACCATGCCTTTTCTTCGAATCACCTAGCACTGGTGTCTCCAGCTGAAAGCAGTCATGTTTTGTTCTGGTGGGTAATGCTTCAGTTCTTATATTTTATCCCCCACTTTTTATTGGCTGCTGATGCAGAAATCAGTCCCTGTTCTGAACAGGACCTCAAAATAAAAAGCACAAACATTAAGTAGACCCGTGGGGTGGGCAGCAGGAGAGGAAGCAAATGTGGGAAATAGTCAACTAAGGGGGATCAGATGCAATGAGATCCTTGAGGCCCCTATACCATTATTTCAGGGGCAGTTGGATCATGGGGCAGATGGTGTCCAGGGGATTTGAGGCTCAAGTGGTCACTCCCGTAACACCACTTATGAGTAGCACCTCCAGATAGGGCCAGGAGGGAATCCTGCTTAAAAGCTTGGACTGCAGCTGCCAGTCAGAACCAACAACACTGGGCTAGATGGACCCAAGGTCTGGCTCAGATGCCATTTGATGTTCCTGTGCATCCCAACTTTCCCTTCAAATGGAGTCCCACAATATACTAAAAGAAAATCAGCTTATAAAAACAAGCACCAAGGAATACTAAACTCATTGAACAGGAAGACTGCTTAATAATCCAGAGGGGGAAGGGAAACTGTTCAATTAATAAACAATAAAGTCGTAAATATTCTGGACTGGATCCAAATTTAGTCACATTTATAGTAGCCAATTAAATAAATTGGGCTTAAGTCAATTCCCATTCCTCTCAGTGGATTTATTCTAAGCATGGCTAAGTCTGGGTCCAACCCCAAATCTGTGCATTCCTACAGCATAAGCATGTTTGATAAGTAGCAAATAGTCATGGCTCCATGGCTGAGCAGGCACTAGAACCCAGATCCTCTGAGTCCCAGTCCCATGCTCTTAACCACTATACCACACTGGCCCTCAAACATAGTGGTGTACACTGTTCATTTTCCATACAACATTGACCATATACTTTTTTCTTTACAATATGAAAGTAATAAGAGGAAGAAGAATGACTCACCCTGGCACAAGCACAACATTCACTAAAGATGGACAGACTAATTTGGAACAAGTGAGACTCAGTGTTGATGAACCAGTGGGTAAGCCAACTTTTCTAATGAGCGAAAGTGCTGAGATTGAGCCTAGCACACAACATCTTTTTCAGAGAGTTGAATTTCTTTGGAAGAGGAATTTGCAAACATTCTAAAACTTGCAACACATGAGGAGGGAGACTGCGAATGAGTAGCATTGCTGTCCTTGTGTTTAGTATAAACTTCTGAAGCCTAAAAAAAATGAGACCTTCCAATAAGCAGGGTTTTGTATAGCTTTAAAAACCTGCAAAAACCTTGTGATGAGAGGGCAACAGAAATTTCCCTCTTTTCAAACATGTGGAAGAAAACTATGGGAAGCCAAGTTGCTCTGGTCTCATGCTGAACTTGTTTGAAAGGGAGTTTTGTCTTCAGCCCAAGAAATCAGCTTTGCCCATTGGCAGAACTCAGCACAGGGATGCCGACAGCAGTTACCGATCAAATCCTCTGATAAATACAGGTTTCTGGAAATTTGATGCATATGAGGCAGTGAAAGAAAATACACCCAAAGGAGGTCAGTTGAATAAATCTTGCACTTCTAATGACTTGATCAACTTATTTGAAGCAGTTTCACCAAACCATACTAAAGTTTTGATAAATTTGCTAGAAAATATGAAATCTTAACCTGCTACCTGTGGGAACAGAGCTGAATAGGAAGAGGGCTATTTTCAGATGGAAGAAATTTACTTGCATGGAGCTTTTATACTCACATGACTTTTTGTGATACCTCAATTCTGAAATCACTTTATTAGATACTGAAACTAAAGGCACCTCAATTCTGAAATCACTTTATTAGATACTGAAACTAAAGGCAACTCAGTTTGTTCATTCTCATGAGCTATTGATTAGTATATTGTTAGTTGAACATATTTAGCTTACAATTTTCTTGATATTATGGTCACTTGTGAGTAAATTCCTGCTGAGTTCAATGGGACATTCTTCCTAGTTTGCGTGTGATAGGATTGGAGGTTGGCCCATATCTTTGGTCAACTTTTGCCATTTCTGCTTTTGCTTTTTTCCCCTTCTCACTATTGAATTGCACAATTAGAATTCTGTAATTTTTGTTTGCCTTCTGCTGCCTCCTCAAAGGATGAAAAAGTTATCTGAAGGGTAAGTTCCTTTCCTGCCAAATTCTCCTTCTTGCTTCCCTGTGGAAAGAGTCGGAATGGGGAGGGAGAACAAACTTTATTTATTTATTTATTTATTTATTTATATTGCGATTTATATCCTAACTTTTTCCTACAAAGGGCTCAAGGCAGCTTACATCATCTCTCCTCCTCCATCTTATCCCCACAACAGCAACCCTGTGAGGTGGGTTGGGCTGAGAGTCTGTGACTGGCCCAAAGTCACCCAGTTGGCTCCATGGCTGAGTGGGGACTAGAACCCAGATCCTCTGAGTCCCAGTCCCATGCTCTTAACTACTACACCACACTGGCTCTCTATTCTATTAGAACATAATTCTATTACAGTATACCCCCGTGAAGTCGTGCTTCAGCGTTCGTGGCTTCAGTCTTTCATGGGATTTTTTTCCCAGTGAGTCCAAGCCGATCTCCTTGCAAGTAAGCCAGTGCCTTGCCGTACAGCAGCTTACTCGCAAGGAGATAGTTTCCTCCAAGTTTGGACTCACTCAGAGAAAATGATCTCTGCATGTGCCCACCCCTGTCCCTGCCTTGCCACGCGCATGCGCTCCCTGGCCTGCACCGCTTTGGCGGCCAGCGCTCAACGCTGGCACCAAATTTGCGGTTTTTCACAATTCAGGAACGTAACCCCCACAAATTTCAGGGGACTACTGACTTGCTTGTCCTTTGGATGGACTGAAGCTTTTCCGCTCTCCTTGCCAGTAAAGGCTTGAAATGTGGCCAAGGCAGCTTCCTGGCCCCTCATATGTGTTGCTTAGAGACACCCAGGATGGCAGGAAGATACTTTAAGCTGGACACTGCCTGATTCATGATCAAGCACAGCGGGAACTCCACTGCTCTGGCGCAGCTTAACTAAGATGTGCCATGTCTGAGCAATGAGGAGGTAAGGCCACCATGTGCTGTGCATCCCGCACAAGGCAGCCCTCCCTTCCCCACGTCCTTCCCTGCTGTGCCTCTCCTCCTTCCCCGCTGTTCGGTCATGCATGCTACAGCTTAGCAGGAGGGAAAGAATGGCTGCTTTGCACGGGACTCTGTGCTGGGCTGGGGGGATGCTTCTGTGTGCAGGGCTGAGGGGCAGAATCACTCCCCTGCAACCTGTGAAGTTCCTTAGTTGGGTTGCAGGTGAGTGGGAAGGGCCTGCTTGGCTGTGTCCCCTCAAGGCACACTCCCAGGGGTTTTTATTTATTGAGCAGGCCAGGTGCATTCATAGGAGAGTATCTGACCTATGACTCCTATGTGGAAGACTACAGGTCGCTGGAGGTGGACATTGCTAGCACCAGTGCGAGGCATCACAGCTCTGTGTTAGGAGGCAAGAGACCACCTTTTGTAAAAGGGATTTTAATAAAACACTAAAGAAATAGGGAATGGGGAAACTAAAACCCTTAAGGTAGAAGCAGACACACAAAAGAAAGGAGGGAAGGGAAGGGGGAATTGGAGAGCAACAACAACATACCATATCACCATTCACAGCTCTCAGAGCCCCTGGCCTGGTTGACCTCCTTGGACATGATAATAACAAAGCTTTCCTCTACTAGCTGCACACACAGATACTATACCAGAGCTTCCTGCAGCAAAAGGGTGACCTCTTGAAGAGGTACACACCCCATCATCAGTCCCTGCTTCTATCCAGATTTCCCAGGTCTAACAACTCAGGGTGTGACATCGCCTGATCCAAGGTGACCCAGGTGAGAATCATTTGCCCCTTACGGTCCCAATCTCCTGTCCAGCTCTAAGGGGTGCCAGTTTTCCTGTCCTTGAAGATAATGTACCATATCTCTCCCTTCTGCATTCCCAGGCCAGGCCGGGCTCTCCAGCCATTCTTATGCCAACCACCTGGCAGTTGCAATCCTTCTTCCACACAGCTTGTTAACCCCTTGTGCTCTGGTTGTAGGCTCAGCCATTTCACGTTCCCCTGGTCAACCCCAGAAACAAACAGAAGGCACTGAGGAGAAATCCTGTTGGCCAGCAGGTGGGTCTTCAGGGTCTGCAAAACATATGGAGCCTTCCAGAATCTAGAAAAAGCAGAATGGATAATGTAAAGTTCTTTTTTTTTTTTTTTGCATAATGTACACAGAAACCAGAATTTAGCTTTATACTGCATGTATTTCTTGTTTGATACAAAATAGGGCTCTCATTCTATTCATTTTTGGTAAAGTGTACAAATAGGCCTTGGGTAAAATATATTTAGTCATCTTGGCTGGTGAGTGGGGTAGACATTTGATAGATAGATAAATGGTATTTGTATAGCACAATTGTGGAAACCTGCAATAAACATGTGTTTTTACTTCTTTTAGTTGATGAACTTAAAGCAACATTGAAGATACACTGTCCAAAAGAACTATTTTTCCTCATTGGTATTGTCATTGGTAAGTTTTCAGCAGCATCCTTATGCCATCTTGCTACTTAGTAACTTCCAAGCATAAATGATTTCCGTTCCCCCCGCCCCCCACCATCTCCAGAAGGAAAACATGCTACTTAGGGAAAGTCATGTTTCTGAATCTGTATTTGTGGAGGTAAGACAAATCTATAGACAAGGAGTTGTATTAGCACAGGAACTGAGCGATGGGTGAGTTGTAGTTTAGGTGATCCCCCCCCCCCCCCCCGTCGTGCCCCCCACGATTCCATTCTGCATGTTGATTCCCCCTGCCCAGCTGGGTTGGCCTCCAGGGCTTGCTTACTTAACATGACATCTCACCCTGTGAATAGGTTACACAGGTGTGGGTTGTTCACAGAACAATGTATGGGGCATCCATCAGATGATTGGGAAGCTGTCCTCTTCCTTCCTTCCCAATCCTCCCAGAGGTCCATGTAACAGAATCCATCTTGTCTCCCCCTCACTGGTCCCATGCTCTGATCAACACCACCTTTTCCCCACTGATTCCCCCTGAAGCCCCATGCCCCCCACCCCCAGGTAATGTGCCATGGCGGCCCCTCTACTGATGCCTCCCTGGCACCTTGGAACAACGATCACTAATGGCTCATTCCCCTTAAAAAAATACGGGTCACGGATATGTGCACAGTTTAGCTCGTGATTTTGTTTTCAGTCATGGATGTTACCTACTGGTCTTTGACCACTGACACTTACCAGGACATGGACCAGACAAGACTTCTTATATCAGACAGGCATAAGTACACAGTTGGGTACCTTTGAATAATCAAAACCAATCCTAAACACAATTCCACTTGCATCTGCTTCCCCCGCTCCCACCTCCCAAAAAAGATCATCCTTTCAGGAATTGTCACTGCAAGTGCTGGTTGACCAGCAGTGGAGTCGCTGGCCCTGGGAGAGGCGCAGGAGCGCTTGCCACGAGCGGCAAGGCTTTGTCACTTCTACTGTGTGGGTTGCTCACTGCGTCCCTGGATCCAGAATGGGGTTGATCCAGTGGGTTCAAATATGTGACCCCTCGCCGTGGGTCCAGCAACCCCAAGAATAAGCCGTGGGTTGTCAGGCTTGCTTGTTGGCCAAAAACAAGGCACCCAGTGGGAAATGGTCTAGGTTCACATGCCTTGACAGCCTGTTGTGACTAGTTACCCACAATGGTTTAATGTATTGTGCAAAACTGGCCCCCCTCTCGGCCTAAGTAAGGATGAAAAGTGGCTGCTGAGAAGTAGGAGTTGGAGGGAGAGGGAGATGGGAGTATTTGAACCTCCACCCTACCTGCCAGTTCTCTCCTGAAAATATATATAAAAATAAATTTTGGGGCAATCAAGGATGTGGTTAATACATTTTTGGCTTCTGAACATGTAGCTCTATTTTCAGTCCTCACTGAACCTCCACCTGGTGGCCCAGTCAGCCTTCTGGCCACTTCTCTCTCACTTTCCTCTGCCATCACCTCATCCCTAGCTGTGGCTCCCAGAGCAGTGGGCTGCAGTTAGCATTGGCATTCCGAGTCAAACTGGACACACGGACTACAGTTTGTAAAATCCAAATAGCTGCTGCAGGATGGCCCCAGGTAGATTTACAACCACGAGAAGTGGGGTGTTAAGTATCCCCTTGCTGCAGTTCGGATTAAATCTGTGCTATGCTATGCTATGCTATGCTAGACAGCTTTCCAGATGAGCTCCTTGCTGGGCAAATAGAAAAGTTTTGGCCTGGCACCAAAATGAATAAACAGTCGGCTGCAGGCACAGGAAATGGATTCTGCAGTCAGGGTGCTACCACTGAAAAGGCCCTTCCCCTTGCAGCCACTCTTCTAGCCTCTTTCAAAGAGGGCTCCCAGAGAAGGATTGTGGCAGATGATCTTAAGGTCTGGGCAGGTATATATGGAAGGAGACATTTCTTCAGATATCCAGGCCCTAAAATATTTAGGGTTTTATACATCAACATTAACACCTTAAATCAGGCCCAAACTTCATTCAGTAACCAATGAAGATGGTAAAGGACTAGCACTGTCTGCCAGTCCCAGTTACCAGCCTGGCTGCTCTATTCTGTACCAGTTGAAGTATCTGGATCATTTCAAGGGTAGCCCCAGAGAGAGCACAATGCAATAGTCCAAGCGGGAGGTTACCAGAGTATGGATTACCATTGATGGGCTCTGCCTGCCCATGTAGTTGATGGATCTACCAATAGTACCTCCGTCTTGTGAATTGTGCCATCCAGGAAGGTCAACAGCACAGGGTGCATTTCCTGCACACACACACGCGCAAAAGAATTTTGCACTTAGCTTGTAAAATAGCAGCTTAAAAATCACATATAGAGTTGCACTAAAACAGGATAAGCTCAGTTCAGTGCCCTGTAAAACCTCAGCACCAAAAACCTCAAGAAAATACAACATGAAATAGGCATGCTTTTATGGCCCATTTGAATGTCTGCACTGCAGGGGCCATATCAGTTTTTGGAAAGGAAATCCATTAACATAAGGACCAGTACTGAAAAGGCTTTGTCTTTTTGTCCCCTGACCTAAAAATTATGGCAGACAGGTTAATACATAGGGCACCTGAAGGGCCATGCCTTGCGAGTATGGCAGGATGATATAGGTAACAATGATACTTCACATAACCAAGCCCCAAAATGTTCAGGGCTTTAAAGTTCATCACCTATTTGAATTGGCCCAGAAGCAATGCAACGGCTGCATGTTCCGACTGCCACCCTCCTTCCCCACAACATCCAAGCAGCCACATTCTATCCCAGTTGGCATTTCCAAGCTATCTTCATCGGCAACTCCAGACTAATGCATGTGTAACCAAATTTAGGCCCCTCCTCCCTAGATAAGGTAACAACTGGGGCAGCAGCCTAACCCAGTAAACGGCGCTCTTGGCCACCAACAACACCAGAGCATCTGCAAATAGCACTAAGTCCAGAAGAAGCATCCAGCTGCAAACAGAGTCCTTCAAGGACTGTGCGGTTAGGCAAGTAAGACTTCATCAACTGAGGGACACTTATAGCTGTTTTAACTTTCTTTGTTGTAGGTGTGCTACTGGGTAAATTCTTGTTACCTTCATGCCCATCAGTTACTCCGTTATGCCTACAAGACTGGGTTGGGTATAACAGAAGGTGCTACTTTTTTTCTGATGATGAAGGGACCTGGGACACTGCCCAAAGCAACTGTTCTTTCCATGGTGCTTCCCTGGCTGTAATAGACACTCAAAAGGAGAAGGTGAGAGTGCCCTTTGAGCAGCAGAGTGTGAATGGCATGTAGTGGTCACTGGGCAAGACCATGGCGCATGGGTGCTGAACAGTCCTGCAAATGAAATCTGGTCCATTTAGGATCCTAGTATAGACCCCTGGAATTCCCAGGGCCCAGATGGCTCCATCTCCTTCCCAAACAAGCTTGTGCACACATTTTTATTTTTATTTATTATCTATTAAAAGCTTTTGTTTGCCGTCCTATTATACAAGATCAATGAGATTTTTCTCATTCTAAAAAATTGAAATGCTTTGCACAGAGATTAGATACTGGCTGCTGTCCTGTTGTGATGCCCGTAAGCCCCCAAGCTGTGGCTTCTGGTCATTCAGTGCAGACTGGGAGTAGCTATGGAGGCCATTTCTACCTCTGGACATGCACTTGGTAGGCATGTCATGAGCAGAGCTGGCTGGAGCCAAGGTTCAGACTAGATGGCCCAGGAGGCCCCTTCTGACTCGCTCTGTTTCTATGTTCACTCCCTGGCCTTGTTGGTCAGGAGTAAACATATGAGCTTTTGGAAGAGAAGGAAGCTGAAAAAACTTCAAGGCAACTTGTATCCTGGTTGTTCCCATCTTCTCCCTTCCCCATCCACTGGAATACCTTATTTTATCCCTCGCCAAGGCCTTTCCTGACCTAAAGCAGCCAGCAGGGTTTCTTCCATGATAGCAGCTGGTGCTCCAATTCCCAGTTCCTAGGTTGAAGCACCGTCTTCAGCCTTGCATCTAGGAATCTGAAAGATCCTGTGATCCCTCAGATGTTGTTCAGGGGGCATAGGCTTGCCCCTAAGCTAAAAAATGCCAGCATTTTCACCCTGCCCTTTTTATACCCCCCCCACCCTCTTTTGAAATGGACTTTTGCCCTTGGGCTGAAAGAAGTTCAGGACCCCACTATATTATGATGCCCAGTAAAACCGATGCTGATGCTATTGAGCTTTTTCTCTTTCTTTGTAATTCAGTGTGGCAGAGTTATTCTCTGGTTTGTCAGATCTTTGTCTTTTTGCTCCTTTGTCTTTTTGCTCCCTGAAATGCCAATTTGTGGTGGCAGCCAGGGGCCTGTTTATATCAATTCCATCTTGTGCAAATGTTGTGGCCTTCCCATCCTTCTCTTACCCCAAATTCAGACAGCAACTAAAATTTCTGATTCTGTAGATTCACACTGGACCAACACAGTTTCTGTGAGACTGCTGTACAGGGCTTTGTTTTGGAAGTTCCCTTTAAGCTGGGGGCCATGACTCCACTAAGGCAGGGAGCGGAGGCTCCAGGGCTGGACTCCCAGTATGACCCATCTGAGGCTCCAATTGAGTTCTCCAGAGCTCTCAAGACTTCTTTTTCCAAGCCACTAATCATTTTGTGGTTTCCTGGCTTTTGTGCAGTTCCCACCCCATTCTGTAGAGGTTTGGAATGGCTCAATTAGTGGAAGATCTAAAATCTAAATTAGTGGAAGATCTAAAATCTGCTGACGTTTTGCTCCACCCCCTTCAGTCCTGACCTGTGATGGAAAGCAGCCCCCAACAGCTACTCCAAAGTTGAATTCAGTCCTCAGGCTCAGAAAGGCTCACACACCTTTGAAAGAGAATCAAATCAAGTGATCCACTACCAAATAGTGGATGATGGGACACCACAGTTAGTTATTCCATGAAATGATGGTCATGGTTTCAGCATTTAGGCTGGAACCATGTGCAAAGGAGATGATGGTGGTGGTGGTGATGATTATGTTTATGATTACAGGATTTCCTACTACAACATAAAGGTGCGAGTGACTACTGGTTTGGCCTCCGGAGGATAGATGAACAGCCCTGGAAATGGACGAATGGTTCAGACTTCAACAATTGGTAAGATATTTCTTCAAGTGACCCAGCAGTCAGAAGATCTTGAAGTGAACATGTGCTAATGGTGTGGTCCTGTGCCAAGAGAGGTCAAGAGAGAAAAACGGTTTGCAACTCACAGCATTCCTCAGCTAGCTTCTAAAAGTGCACAGCTCTGCACCTTAAGATGTTTCTCAGGGAGCCAGTTTTAATTAAACAAGTCACCATGAGAAGTTGTTGCCATTTTGCAGTTAGTTGCAAGTTAAATACATTTGTACTTACTGTATTTATAGGCTGCTCTCAGGGCCATGAATATATAGAAGAAACATCTAGCTAGCTAGATGAATAGCTAGCTAGCTATTCATCCACACATGTGTATAGGATACCTTAGATGTATGATGGCACTTTAGCATCCTTGGTCTAAATTATGCCATAAGGATTCCAAAAAATAAACAGCTCAAAATGCCATGAAGTTAGCTCCACAAAAAACACTTCCTGGGAAAAGCAGCCTTGAATAAATAAGTTTTCAGGTCATTTTTAAATCCTTTACTGTGAGGGCCAAGTGAAATTCATTTGGAAGGGAATTTCATAATCATAGGGCTATCATCAAAGTTTTATCTCTCCTGCCTGCCAAATTATTTGATCCTGCTGGCAGGCATACAAGCAGGACTGCCAAAGCTGAGTTCACGCAGGTGAAGTTGGACATTCAGAAACTGGTTGCACTTAAGAGTGTTAAAGGGGAAATGCCAGCTATAAAAATGTTGACTATACCTGGGTAAGGTAGATCTGCAGAAGGAAAATTTCCCCTGAATTATCTGATGACCGTAGAGGGAACCTCTACAAGAAACGGCCGAGAAAGGTGATCTATAAATTTGGAGCTTGGTGGCATCAATATGTATATAAAGTATGTATATATCACCCATCATTTTAAAGTCACAGGGAGATACACAGTCCCTTTAAAATCTTTTACAGACTTTTAAGTCCCTTAAAAGAATAAGTAAAATAAAATAACAAAGAACAAACTACTAACTCAGCCCTGAAAATCAGCAAAGGCGTAGGTCGACAGGTGCTATGGGAAAGGAATTCTTTCCAACAGATACCACTGAACACCTGTCACGGTGCTATGGGAAAGGAATTGCAAAGGAAGAGGTGCAATGCCCCAATACATTGTCGAAAGGAACCCAGAGTTCTCTGGGATTTAACATCATCTAAATCAGGAGGCTTTGGTCTCTGCAGTGCACATCACAACAGCACAGGAGATCACTGCGTGTGTTTTCATTGCAGGTTTCCAATTGGCGCAAATGGCCCTTGCGCCTATCTGAACGATGAAGCAGCCAGTTCAACATGGTGTGACACAGAACGAAACTGGATATGCAGCAGACCCGATCATATTTCTTGAAGCCAGGTTCTGGCGAATGGGGAGGCATAGAAATTTTCTAAATAAATAAAATAAAATAAATATATGAAGTGTCTCTTAGTATCACCTGTGAAAATATCCCTGATGGTGTGAAAGAAAGTGTCATTAAGTCCTCAACCCACTGTGTAATCAAAGGTGACCTGGATGAGCCAAGATTGAGTTTAACTTGGTATAAGTTAAACTTGGTATAAGGGACTTGAGCAACACAAGAAGCTACTGCAGTCCCAGCCAGCATGGCCAGTGTCCAGGAATTGTGAGCATTATAGTCCAAAGTGTCTCGATGGACAAAGTTGAAGAAGACTGTTAAAACCTGCATACTATAATTTACAAAATTGCAAATAATCCTCCATCAAACATAAATGCAGAATGGATTTTACAAAGCTTTTTACATGAGACAGTTTGTTAGCTGCATGCATACATACATACTAGTCTTGTGAAAAAATAGAAAGGTTCCAGCGGAGGGCAACAAAAATGTTCCAGGGTTTGGAAACACTGCCCTGTGAGGAAAGACTGACAGAACTGGGCATGTTCAGCCTTGAGAAGGGAAGACTGAGGAGGGACATGGTATCACTCTGGGAGTACCTCAAAGGCTATCACAAAGAAGGTCAAAATCTCTTTTTGCTGATACCAGAGTGCAGGACATGGAATAATCAGTTCAAGTTGTAACAAACCAGATTAAGGCTGAACATCAGGAAAAGCTTCCTCACTGTCAGAGCAATACAACAGTGGACCCAGTTGCCTCAAGAGGTGGTGGGGTCTCCCACACCAGAGACATTAAAAAAAAAACCCTGAAACAAAACAGGACGGCCATCTGAGGGGGATGGTGTAACTTGGTGTCCTGCAACAGCAGGGGGTTGGACCTGATGGCCTTCTTGGCCCCTTCCAATTCTACTATTCTATGATACTTTTGGTACATTCAGTTGTTGGTGTTCCACCATGGCCTCTTTGGTTGGTTTTCCATGACCAGTGGTCATTTTGGTGTGCTAGTTACAAGCTCTTACTGCAAAATTAGTGCCTCCCCCACTACCTCTTCCTTGCCATGACTGGAGCAATTCAGAAATAATGTTTAAAGTGGGTTTAAATTTGTTTTGTCTTTGCTATGTAAAAAGATGGATTCATATATAAAGGTACGTGAACTGTCTAAAAGGGGAACAATACAAAGCTAGATTTATTTATTAGATTTATATCCCATTTTTTTCTCATGAACATGAAGTGGCTTACATCATTCTCCTGCTGCTGCTTTCAATCTTATCCCCACAACCATCCTGTGGGGTAAGGTGGCCTGAGAATCTGTGACTGGCCCAGAGTCACCCAGTCTCAGTCCTGTGCTCTTAACCACCACGTCACACTGGCTCTTTCGCTTTTTTCTTCCGCCACGTGGAGGGAAATCTAGAAAGCATCTAAGGGGCTGTAGGAAGGAAAGCTCTGCTCATCTTCTTGGCTGGCAGGAAAAGAACCATGCCAGCTGCTGTCTGAATTTGGAACTTGACCTTGGAGAAAGGGGCCTTTTGAGCGACCAGGAGGGGAGGGGGTTGAAAGGCCAGAATGCAAGCTGCCCCGGGCCTCTCCAGCCTCCTCCTTTCCATTCCCAATGTACCCCCTTCCCCACTTCTCTCCGGTGTTGAAAAGCTCAGGACTGCGGGACAGAGACTGTCTCTGCCACACCTCCAGCCTTGCATCAGTTGCGCCTACGCCTCTGAGTTCAGGAGCTTATGATCACTGAGAAGACAGCTCGGGATTGTGTCCTACTTGATCAGCTTCTGTCTAATTGCCATCATTTATCCATTGTTTTGATGGGAAGAGAGGAAAGGGTTCATATTCAGAAAATGGCAAGGATATGGCTCCCCTGTTACGTTTTTATGCTATTCCACTAACAACACTGGATCTTGGCTAGAGATGGCTAACAGCAGTGCTGCTTCTTTCTCAGAAAGGGTCTCCTCCAGGCAGCCTGTGTGGTTTAATTCTTCCAGAGAGGCAAGAAAAGATCCTTTATTAGCATGCTGGGGTTGGTGCCTAGCTGCTGTCACAACCTCAGAACAAAATGGCTTCCTTTTCACAAATCCACCTGAATTCAGCAGTGCACATTTCAGAGCGGACTTTGTCACCCTTAATGATGCCACAGCTGGCTGCATTTCCTGGAAGAGGTAGTGAGATTCTGTGGAAACAAAGGTGAGAGCTGTAGTTATTAGCAAAACACACCCTGCCTTTCTATAAAATACTCAAGATTGCTTACAGCAAAAATGAAACTCTTCTCAAGGTGGATATATTGTTACACATTGTGGGGATGGCTAACCTTGATGACCTCTTGGGATCCCTTCGAACTCTGAAGTTCATGATGTAAAGAGAGAGAGTGAATGTCTGAAATCTACATGGGCTCATCCATTCTTGAATGAATTAGTAGACTACTGGGACTCTGTGGCCAGCAACTGCCTTAACGGGACGTCTCCTTTCTCGCAAGGAAATTTTTGCTCAAGTTTCTGTGGTTTTTGTGTCATATAAGAGGACTGAGACAAGTCAGAAAGGCACGGTTAGTTGCTCTCTCCAAGGAGCTGAATGTGCTAGCACTTTCATTAGGATTTTGATGGTAGGCAGCAAAGAACTCTAGATAGAGGATTAAGCTTTTCTCAACCTATATGTATATAAAGGTAAAGGTAAAGGTTTCCCCTTGACATTAAGTCCAGTCATGCCTGACTCTAGGGGGCGGTGCTCATCTCCATTTCCTAGACGAGGGAGCCAGCATTTGTCCGCAGACAGTCTCCGTGGTCATGTGGCCGGCATGACTAAACACCGAAGTGCACGGAATGCTGTTACCTGCCCACCGGTGGTACCTTTTTATCTACTTGCATTTGCATGCTTTCGAACTGCAAGGTTGGCAGGAGCTGGAACGGAGCAACGGGAACTCACCCCGTTGTGCAGATTCGAACCAGCGACCTTTTGATCAACCAGCCCAGCAGCACAGCGGTTTAAACCACTGCGCCACCTGCAGTCCCAATATGTATATATTTGTAACCAAATGCAATATATATAAATAAATGTAATATTTCCATACATATTACACTAAAAGTCATTAAGTCTCTAGTAGCCTCATTCCAATAGCCACAGGAAGTCTTTATTCTAGAACTCCAACCTTGGAAATTCTTGCTCAGTTTTAAATAATATTTGGGATGATGCATAAGACAACAGCTAATGCTGATTAACTTGGCGATATTCCTTTGCCTCCTTAGAGAAGCTGAATTGCAGCCTGAAAGGCAGAGCATGGTCTGACCCTGTTCATGTACATTTGTTTCTTGATTCATCACTGGGACATACATTATTTGCACAAGAGACTATCAAAGATCAAAACACTATAAACAATGCTATTGTACCATCCAACACTGCTTCAGCCACAGTGCATTACAACGGGGGCACTTCATCCATCAGCCACAAACCCCTGACATGTCAGTATTCAACCATCCAGGGGTATTTGCATATATGGCACTGGACTGCCGATATGGGAATAGGGCAGTCCCGATACAGACAACCCTCATATGGGTTACTCCATGCATATGGGAACTTACAAGGTTTGATTTAATGCCGAACCATCTACCCAGGTCCAGGTCTTCCTTGGGGATGTAATATTAACTCCAATCCAAACCGGATATTTCTCTTGAAGGATGCTGTGAATGAACTCCTGCCAACAACAGTAGGAAGACTGTAACTCTCACTCCACGTAATGTGCTTTTGAATGACATTTCATCTAGTGATTCTTGGGTGGTAATACCTCCCTGACTTCACACCGCTTAGGGTTCAGGCCAAGATTTTGAAGCAAGAATTGACATTGCCTTAGGCAGCCTCGGTCAATGCTCATTTCAACAGGGGGAGAGTGACTCTAAATCTTAATAGGCTTTTGAAACTGTTAGCTGCCATGACTTTCAGTCTGCTCAACACATCTGTGTACATCAGAATATGTGTTGCACTGTCCTATGAGCTTCAAGGATTCCCTTTGCTTTTTAATTTCCTTGTTCTGTTCTTGGAACTGAGTACCTAGAACTGTGGAGAAGGCCATCATCAGACTGCTTTTCATTTCGCTCTTGCCCACAAATGGCAGTGGGATTGCATGAGAATTTGGTGAGGGCAAACAAATGGACATGGAATCCAGATGAGAGTGAAGCCTGATGCAGGTATTAGCCTGCTCACATGCAGGGCCAAATTTGCAGGGGTTGCGGCTGTGTGTATAAGCCCCCACTTGCTTGGCTGCCACTCAGGCTCAAGCATTGAGTCTCAGTGTCTGCACTTTGAGCACAAAGGTCTGAAGAGAGCTCAGAAAGCATGTTCAGCTGGCAGAAGTGTCAGTGATCAGGAATCCTAAATTATCTGGGTTCTGGGTCACAAGTGTTTCCTAAGCACATACAGATGAACATGTTTAAAAGGCTCTGTACTCAGTTCATGAATGATGTGGTCAGGAGCAAGGGGACATTTGACGGCAGGATGGACATATATAAGTGCATTTTAATTGGGCTAAGAAAAGAAAAGTCTGTGCCAATCAAAGTTCCTGTGGAAGGGCATTCCAGAGTCTATATTACTTGATAAAACCTATGTATTCTTATACTAGTTATACAACTTTCTGTATTCTCCACCACTATAATATATCAATGCTTCTATTCCAAGGCAATCCACAGTGACATGTTGCTATTTCAGGATAGTGCTAAGAGGCAGAATGGAATGGAGCAGCGGAGAGGATGGGCTGTAGCCCGAGAGGATGGCTTGGCTCCAGCCCATCCAGGGTACGGGCATCTACCTTCTGCAATTTGTCTTTGCCACCCTCTGTTTCTCTCCCTGCCTTTTTATCTGCAAGCCACATTGCTCATCTTACCATCTCTTCCCTGTCCTGGAACACTAGCATTTGAGCAACCTTCCTGGAACAGTCTCTGTAGCTCAGCATCCAGTTCTTTTTATCTTTCGAAAACCAGTAGCACTTTCCCTTTTGTTCTGCCCAGTTGGTTGGACAGAGTTTACATGTAGCACCTTCTAGACAGAGACAGAAAAAAAATGGGGTTTACCTCTTGGGTTTGCTAATTCGTTTGCTCCTTGCATTGTACTCTAACGAAAATGAAGGCTGCTAGAAGAAGTCAAGCCACCTCTCTCTTTCTCTCTCTTCCTGATTTTCTTATCTCATTAGCAACTGATCTTGTTTTCTCCCTCCCTCCCATGTTTGCCTTCTGCTCCATGTTTATCTGTCTAAAACAACCTTTGACAACTCATGCCCAACAGACATATTAGACTATAACTCCCAACATACCCAGTCATGCTGGCTTTGTTGGACAAAGCTGTCCTAGAACAGTCTTTCCCTCCATATTCATCAGCCCATTTAAACCTGAGCATAGATGATACCTAGATAAAAGCATTGGCCTACTGTGTGACTATTTCATGCTGTGGATCATTTGCAAAGGGATTTTAAAAAATGAATTGCTAATATCATATTGCCCCATACAGATCTACTCTGTGATCATGCTTGGAAAACTGAGTACAGTTTTGATCACTGTCCCTCCAAAAGAGCTCTAAAGTGTGCAGAAAAGAACCAAAATGATCAAGTAATTCCCCTTTGAAGAAGGACTGCGATGTTTGGGCTCTTTAACTTGCAAAAGGCAAGTTAGGGTGTGTACATGGTAGTGATGTGATAGTGAAATTATACACTGTGTGGAAAAAGTGGGCATCAAGATATTTCTCTTCCTTTCTCATACTAAAAATTGGGGCCATCCATTAAAGCTGAATGGTGGGAGATTTAGGACAGATAAAAAGAGGTCCTTCTTCATACAGTGCATAGTTGAACTACGGCATGTATTGCTGCATGAGCTCATAATGATTTTGAAAGAGGATTGGGCAAAATCATGGGTGATCAGGCTACCATTGCCTCCTAGAAGTGATACTGGTCATCTCCAGTATCAGAGGCACCAAGCCTTTGCATGTCAGCTGTTCAGGAACACAATAGGGGCATGCTATTGGCCCAGTGACCTTTGTGTGGGCTTCTCATTGGGGCACACGGTTGGCCATGGTGGGAACAGAAGCTGGACAGCACAGGTGAGACATGTGGAACTGCTTTTCGCCCGAGAGACAAATTCTACTTGGGTCACATCCCAGTGGTGGAAGATGGCAAAACCTGGCAGGTGGGCGAAATACCCCAAATGCCAGCATAGTTAATTAAATGTGCTGCTGTATTTGAGTGCCAGCAACGAAGCCTTAAAAGAAGCATTTCAACATTTTTGGATGGGGGGAAACTGCACAAAAGCTGGGAAATGAATAAAACAGTCGGAGGAAAGGGAATGGACCCAGGAGAAGGGTCCGACCATTTGGGGAGCACTGAGACCCCGGAGGGCTAGCATTGCCCCCTGATCCTGAGGATCTGCATCCCCAAAATACTCCTTGGCCCAGCAAGACGTTTCTTATGTTCTTGTTCATCTTTGAAGTCAGATGCTTGCTCAGGAAAGCCGCTCCTGAACTCTTGAGGGGGCTGATTCAGGAAGCAATCCTGTACCCACTTACCTAGCAGTAATGGCCATTTAACTAGTGCCACTTAATATCAGGCAGACTTGTCAGAGTCACTTGGGAGATTTACAAAACGGTTATAAAATCATTATTAACTAATCTCTGCTTAGCATCCTCTGCTCTGCGTTTCCCTGCACTTTTCTCTCATACTAGTTGTGCTCAGTGTGCTCTTGTCTGTTTTCTTAACCACATAAACCACCCTCACTTCTCTTGCTTGAATCTCAACTGCCACTTTGAGACGACTTATATTTTACATGCGGCGATGTGTGTTAAAGGCCAAGAACCATTTTTCATTCTTTAAAAAGCTGCATCAGGTGGAAAGGAAATTATTACAAGGACATGGGGAGACTGTTGTTGAAACATGGGTTACCATGCTGTCTGAACTCAACTGTGCTGACAAGCCATGGCTTGTTAACCCTGAACAACCCATGAGGAGAATCCATGGTTTGTGGTTGGGTTGGGAATTGTGAGTTGTTCACCCTGGTTTGTTAACTCAGCAATCTACCTGCAAAGTGGCATGAAAATTGGTCTGTGTGGGTTACATAGTGATCCACCTTGCCTTCTTGTGGACCAGAGCTTAAAAGGCCTCCGATGACCCCAAAAAGCTCCAGTGGGTGGTTCTGAGCAGAAGGCATGGTGGCAGAAGAGTCATTCCTTCACCACCCTCATTGCCATGGAACTCCAGCCCACGTTTGATCTGATTCATCCTGAGTTTTCCACCCACATCTCCTTAGCTGATGCCCTACTCACTTCATTGCCCATAGTGCCCTGGAGAACCAGGGAGCTCTCTGGCTAACCTCGGTGGGAGAGGACTCTGGGTTAAAGTGTGCAGAGTAGCCTTAAGACCAAGGAAAAGCTAGCTTGAGAGAATGAAATGTATACTAACAGAATATGAGAATCAGTGGTTAGAGTTGGACTGGGACTCGGGAGAGCTGGGTTCTAGTCCCCACTTAACTATGAAGCTGACTGGGTGAGTTTGGGCCAGTTACTAACTCTTGGCCTTGCCTACCTCACAGGATTCTTCTAGTGAGGATAAAATGAAAAGAACTTTGTAAACCATCTTAAGTTTCTTGCAAAAGGAAGAAAAGTAGGGCATAAATGTAACATAATAATAAACAAGAGCCCTGCTTCATCATTCCAAGACCTATCTAGTGCAGCTTCCTGTTTCCTTCACTAGTCAAGCAGATGCCCATGGAAAGTGCAAAACTGGGCTTCTCCCAGTGTCACTCCCAGAAACTGGTACTCAGAAGCCTCTAATCCAGGAGGTAGCATAGAACCATCACAGCTAGTAGCCACTGATAGCCTTATTCCTCTGAATTTGTCTAATACCCATTTAAAGAGATCAGAAATGTTTATTAGATTTTTTTTCTTACAACAAACTCAAAGCAGCTGACATCATTCTCCTCCTCCTGCTTTCAATCTTATCCTCACAACAAAAACCCTGTGAGGTAGGTTGGGCTGAGAGTCTGTGACTGGCCCCAAGTCACCCAGTTGGCTCCATGGCTGAGCTCAGGTCACCCAAGTGCTCTTCCGAAGACACCACACAGGCTCTCTCTATTCCACCTTTCTCCATTCGTCTGAGCCTACATGGCCCACTAGGCTCCACAGCCATAGTTATGGA
This sequence comes from Varanus komodoensis, assembly GCF_004798865.1. Lineage (NCBI taxonomy): Eukaryota > Metazoa > Chordata > Lepidosauria > Squamata > Varanidae > Varanus > Varanus komodoensis. The sequence continues at coordinate 111,707 of NW_025335651.1, forward strand.
AGAGTTGGTGGGAACTGTAGTCCAACACATGTGGTGAGCCCTAGGTTGAGGGAGGCCAACCCATTCCATCTGATAAATGGTAAGCGCTTTCCAATTCTATAGGCAATGCTTCAGGTACTGTAGGGGAGAGGGACAGGTGTGAAGTTACCTTCAAATGGATCACACAGGTGAACAGCAATACGTTTGGAACAGAGGCTGTCTTCTATCCTTTTCAAGCTGGCCAGACTTTCTGTTTGATTCACAGTCGCATTCACAGTTCTTGTAGTTTCACATTTCTGAAACCTGCCCTGCAAAACTTAAGCAGTAAAAGAACGTAGGATATAAATCAGCCATTTGCAATATATCATAGCATGACTCAAACTTTGCCAGCAGTACCTGATGAATCACACCGATTTAAGGAGATAAGGCAGAGTAAGTCTGAGGGAGCAAACACGGGCTTCCCATCAACATATCTGCAACCTAATGTGAATTCAGTTTTGGTCCTTGAAAGCAAGTAAGGAAACTGGTAGCCAAGAGACAACTACAAATCTTAGTAGGGGAGTAATATTTGTTTACAGCTTTTCGTACACTTGGTGGAGCAACTATGGAAAACAGGATAGTTTTTCCACAATTTTTCAGATATGGTGCAAGGCATTGTACAGCAACGCATCGTATGATTTTGTGTGAAATTGGTTTGTCTTTCTGTAAATTTGATTTTGTTTACCTTGTTAAATGCTGCTTTAAAAACAGTGGTTTTAAATGACAGCCTTTCAGACACTTACCAAAGATGACCAACACAATCACAGTTACTCCCAGAATGACACAAGCTGTCCCTATTATCCCGAGTGAGATTTTGCACATAGTGAGCGTCTTGGAAGTATCTGCAAAAAGTCAAAGTTAAGTGAAGAGATATAAGCATAATTCAGACCTTCATTGCTAATCTCTGCATCATACAGCTGCTTAGGAAGGCCTTGGCAATTATAGGTAGCCTATAAATATATGCAAATAAATAAATAAATAAAATACAGATTAAGATTAGGAAAAGCAAAACCACTTTTAATATAGTTAAAACCTGTTTTAGGATTTTTCTTTCCCCTGTGCTTTGCATGAGTATTTGGAAAGTCACCATATCCTGAATTAGAAACCTTAATTTTTATGGCAGACGAATTATTGTTGAAAACCTGCTAATTGGAGTCCTAATCATTAGGTGACATGGTTTTACATTCAGTGGTGGACTATTTACTGGTGGATGCCTGCTGTCTACTCCAAGACGCTAGAGCTGGTTTCACTTTTATCCAATTTTTGGCATGGGCTGAAGGAAACAGTTTTGGAATTTGGATTAGACAAAGTCAGTGAAATGTGAGTTTCAGGTGGTCAGGGTGAGGGGGGGGTGTGCTGTGGCTTTATAAGTGAGCTCCTTGAAAGGAAAAAAAGGTAAGATATTAAGAAAATAAATGAATAAAGGTGTGTGTGTGTGTCAATGTGGGCTGTGTTAAGAATGATCACAGCCTGCATGCGCCTTCCGGCTCCCCGCCTTTTCCAGCAACACATTTGTCAGTAAATGATGTATCTGAAAAATTACCATAACAATGCTATCCAGTGAGGTTGCCCTTCACCTTGGAGGCTTGCAGGCAAGCTAATTTCCTCAGGGTAGGAGGAGCAGAGGCTGAGGCTGAGGCTGTGGCCAGACAATGCTTGTGCTAGCAGTTTCCTCGGCTCCTCACTCCCCTGGCAGGCCTACAAACCACTAGCTCTGAGGTTGATCTTCCTGCCCCAGACTGCTGCTGGTACTGCTCTTTTCAAGCGGGCTGTGAGGATGGAGAGAAGCCATTCTGGGATCAGAACCTGGAGTGTGTTCCTAAGGTGGGAGCTGGGGCTCCAACTGTTCCTGTGGCCTCCATCCAAGAGAGGCGAGGATGGGGCAGCTGAAGCTAGTTGGAGTCAGAATAGACTGAAGCAAGAATATGCCACTTGAGCAATGGACAGAGCAGAGGGAGAATAGAATAGAATGGCATATTTTACCAGCAATGTAAAAGCTAGAATCTGCACTGCTTGGGTGGGTGCTGCACAGAACCTTGGTTTGTTTACACATGTGGAGTCCCCTTTATTCCCGGAACAAAGCTGCCTCCTTTGGGAAAGCTGTCTCTTCTGGTTTATTATTGATCAGGCACACCAGGCAAACTCATCACATTATGAGGCTTCCCAGATTTGAGTAACATGCATGCCCTAATACTCTTAACAGAAAATTTTGCCTCTTTTGTCAATGTGCAAAATACATCTTGCTAGCTATGGGTGCATGGCAATATATGGAAGTGAAACATTCAGGTTTGAGCCTGCTGCGTTTACAACTTCAGAGCTGTTTGTGTTATTAGAAGTACTGAGTGAGGCTGAAAAGCTACATCAGCTTACAATTCTTGTCTATAAGAATTATCAGTGAATAAAGAAGATATACAGAGGCTTAACCAAGAATGGATCTATCTATCTATCTATCTATCTATCTATCTATCTATCTTAAATCCTGCCCTTCACAATGTCTCAAGGTGGTAATACAAAAAAAAATAAATAAGATACAACATCAACATTGCAATAAATAAAATCCAATCTTAAAACACTATTAACTTTTAAAATGATGGGAAAATAAAAAGGTTGCAAATAATGAACTGGAGTGCCCCATCTTGCCCAACTAATGGAGTGCTTCATTATTACCTGTTTTTCAGTGAGTCAAAGGCTACACTTAATTCAGCAAAAAGTGATGTTTTGAATATACCACATCTTTTTGATAAGTTAATTATATCAGCCATTTGGTGGAGGAGCAATGCAGCTAACAATTTTGTTGTTGGTACGGTTTGGCAATGCACAATGCTTCCTTTTGGGAGGAGGTAATAAATCTTGTGATGGCAAATTCTTTAATATTCAAGGGTACAGATATTCCTTTGAATTATGTACCCATCTCTTGGAATTTTATGTAAGGTGAATGCACATGGATTTTCTGTTCCCGTTTAACAGTTAAAAGACTAATACTGCAGCACTAGAAGCCTGTCTGG
>NW_025335651.1:115391-123298 GCF_004798865.1 Varanus komodoensis
TTGTGTGGTCGTGTGCTGAGTGCTTACTGCGGGCGGCAGCAGTTGTTTCGTTACACAACTGATGTGTGTGAGGGTGTGTACAGTGATTGACTACATGCAAAAGGTAAATTATTTATTTTTAAAAAAGTTGGTGAATTGAAAATCTTTTTTTAATTTTTAGTGTAAAAGTGTGACCCCAAATTTAAAAATGAAAAAAAAAAAAAGCACTGGATGTAATCATAGAAAATCTCACTTGCCTTATTGTGAGTAGGAAATGAAACCCAGAGATGGTGTGTGATAGGGGCAGCCAGCTGCTGCTTTCAAGTGCGTGTGAATCAAGCTGACAAACCATCAGTCAGGAAATGTGGTAACATAACAGTGATCAATTCTCTGTGCTATATGCTGTGTTCAAAAGGGTGAAGAACTTTCTGCTGCAGAAAGATGAGCATGAAAGCTAGAACAAGATTGTTTTTCATGTTTCTATATCAACACTGATGCTAGTGTTTAATACAAGACCGTAGTTTATCGATAATAGTAAAACAAGTAAAACAAGGATATCCATCAGCGTCTGCCTATCTGTGTCATAGTGCCAAGACTGTGAAACCTAGACCCCTGAAACTTGGCATAAATACTAAGGGGACCCTATCGGTGTGCAACTTGGGGCTGTTTTATTTAAAAAAACTCTTTTTTTTAAGGGAACAATCTTCTGGTTCCTGTAAAGCACTATTTTTAAAATAACCTTTCTCCTACACTTAATAAATGTTAAATCTACCTCTAGAGCTGTGTGTGTGTCCTTCCAGTACTAAAGCCAGTGGCTTTTGATCTGAGTTCTTTGTTACCGTACCTTTTTCTTGCTAGGAGGCCTAAAGCAGGGTCTTGTCTTGAAGCCTCCAGTGGGACCTGGAAGATCTGAGAATCCCCTGGCTTAGGCTGATGTGAATGTATAGCAATGGTGGCAGTGTACCAACAGAAGCACAAAAAGGGTGATTTTTAACATTGAACTATATTTTACTTCATGTCAGCATTATCAAGCCTGTGAAACAAAACTTTGGGACATGCCTAAGAAAATAGCGGATTAAATCATAAAATGCTGGTGGAGCACAGTGGCAAAAGAGGTGAGCAGTTGGAACTCCAAAGTCCACATTTTGGCCATGAACTCAGTAAGAAGCCTTAGGAACGCGACATCTGAGTCTTTCCATGAACCCCACCTGTAATCTGTAGATAGCAGCAGTAGCCTACCTTACAGCTGCTCTTACCAAAAGTAATACATGTGGGATTTTTTAACACTTAATGATCACAGCCAACATACTAGTACTGCTTAGCATTTAGATAAATGCCAGGCATTAGTAGCATGTTGACTGTTAGTAATCATTTACTGAAGGTAAGCATAGATTCCTGGTTTCCACAAAAAGATCAGAGGATAATATCCATGAAAGGCCAGCTTTCCTCCCTGCATTCTATTATTAACTGAATTGAACTGAACTAACTAAATTGCTAAGTATACTGGAGGAAAGCATTGCAAATTCCCCAGACTATAGAAGGATGAACAAGTGGGTCCTGGATCAAATCAAGACAGAGCTTTCCCTATTCATTCATTCGTTCATTCATTCATTCATTCATTCATTCAAAACTTTTCTATACCATCCCATCACAGATGTCTTGGGATGGTTTACAGCAAATTAATCCTAAAAGTAGAATTAAAAATAACAGTTGCCCAGCATCAGATGTTAAAATATAAACCCACTAACTAAAAGAAGTAAAATACTGGGAGAATAAAAAGGTTATTGCCTGACACCAAAAGGAAAGAATCGTTGGCACCAGGCAGACCTCTCTGAGGAGTGTGTTCCACAATTGGGGCACCACCACAGAGAAGGCCCTCCTCCGGGTGACCACCCGGATGATCTCTTTCTGGAGGAGAGCCTCTGACTCAGATCTCATTATCTCGTTATTTGTTTTTCGGCGCCAGGCGAAGACCTTTTTATTTAAGCGTCATTTTAATTGTTAATATTATTTGATTTTATCTGGCCAGGGTGACTTATTTGATATTCTTATTTGATATTGTTATTTTTTGTATTTTAATTTAATGTTTGTATTTTACAAACATTTTAACTTAATGTTATGTTAAGTTAATGTTGTAACTTAATGTTTGTATTTTATCTTAATGTTGTGAGCCGCCCCGAGGCTTCGGCGAATGGGGCGGCATAGAAATGTTTTAATGAATAAATAAATAAATAAAATAGGGGAGAAGGCGCTCCTTCAGGTATCCAGGACCCAAGCCATCTAGGGCTTTATAGGTCATCACCAGCATCTTAAATTGGGCCCGGACTTCAATCGGCACCCAGTGTAGACGATAGAGGACCGGCGTTATATGTGAACACCTGCAGGTCCCCATTAATATCTTGGCAGCTCTGTTCTGAACCAATTGAAATATCTGGACCGTCTTCAAGGGCAGCCCCATGTAGAGCGTGTTACAATAATCCAGTCAGGAAGTTACCATAGCGTGGGTCACTGTTGCAAGGCATTGCTGTGTTCTTTCTGTTTCAATATTCTGCAACTCTTTCCTTTTAGCTTGTATTTCCACCGAAGTTTTAAAATTCCAATCATTTATGTATTTCTTCTCCAAATCCTTTATTTCACCTTTCAGATTTTCCACATGTTTAGCCTTTAAAAACTACAAGCTTCCCTAATACTTACTCCCCTTGCAAAAGCCTTCATTGTGTCCCATGCTAAACTTCCTTCAGTGCTGCAAAATGCTTAAATCCATCCTCCATATTTTAACCTTGTCATAGTCACATTTAATTTTAAAGTCCATATTTATTAATGCATGATCTCTGACTCTTATCAAACCTATATCTGAATTATATACTCTATAAAACAGGTCCTTTGATAGAAATATATGATCAATCCTAGAATAAGATTTATGAATCTATGAATAAAATGTGAATCTTCTTTAATTTCCCTTCAACTCTCTCCATACATCTTTTGAGTCAATATGATTTTTCTTTCTATTTAATGATATAGTGTTATGCCTTATTTATTTTTTAGTAGGATTTAATCTATCCTTTTCATCCATTACCATAGTGAAATCTCCTGTCATGATTACAAATCCTTTCCTGATACTTTCTAAGCCATCCAGGACAGTTTTTAAAAATTGTATCTGATCAAAATTTGCTGAGTAGATATTAACTAGTGTATAATTCTCCTCTCATTTCATTTTCTAGTATCAGGTTAAGAAAGATGTATCCACCTTTCACATCTTTCTTTACTTCTTTAATTTTAAACTCAGTTTTTTTTAGATATAATAATTGCCACTCCTCTGGACTTTGAATTCCCAGACACTTTTTCATAAATCTCAGACCTAGAATATCTTAATTCATTAACTCCTTTTTTATGTGCTTCTTGCAGCAGAAATACAATATTGGCACTATCCTTATTCAACTTTGATTCAATACTTTTAATTATTCCCCAGGCCTTTAACGTTCAAAGATAATACTCTCATTGCTTGAGACATGGCACCTTATAAAGCCTTATGGTCCCCTATAGTGATGCACAGAGAGACATGCAACCTCTGCCACCCTAGTGGAAGCCATATTAATGAATGGTGAGACATTAGGGGCTCAGGGGCCTCAGAAATCCCAGGGAGGCCAATGGAAGTACATCAGGGTGAGGCAAGTAAGTTTATTTTATTTTATTTATTTATTTTTCGATTTATATCCTGCCTTTTTCCTGAAAGGACTCAAGGCAGCTTACATCATTCTCCTCGTCCATCTTATCCCCACAACAACAACCCTGTGAGGTAGGTTGGGCTGAGAGTCTGTGACTGGCCCAAAGTCACCCAGTTGGCTCCATGGCCGAGCGGGGACTAGAACCCAGATCCCCTGAGTCCCAGTCCCATGCTCTTAACCACTACACCACACTGGTAATTACAATTACAAAAGTGTCCCTTCTTTTTCCTTCCGTTATTCGAGCAAATTTCCATCACATTTTATTCATAAATTGAAGTCTCCAATTTCTTTTATACAAGTTTTTTCAAATTTTATCAAAATAATTTAATTTTAGCTTATTTTGTTTTTATTCAGTTTTTATTTTGTAGCTTTTAATTGCCTCGCCCTGTATATAGTACTTTACTTTCCCTGTAGCACAGAATGGCAACCATTCACTTATCTGGGAGGAGGTAAAAGTATCCACCTGGCAAAAATAGTACAAGGGCGAAGGGCTAAACTTATTCCTGGCGCCTGATGATTCCCACCTGTGGTTGATCAAGCCTGATTTTATTTGAATAACCCACTTTTCCTAATCACCCTAAGTATAATGAAATATCAAAACCATGCTTTTATATGGTACAGAAGGCAGAGATCTTCGAAATTACGATAACATAGCTCTCATTTAGAACCTTTTAAAGATATGTAACAACATGATCTCAGGGTAAGATAGATCGCTATCAGAGAAGAACAGGACAGGATAGATATCTTGCATGATGCAAAATCTTGACCTCTTTCCTTAACAAATAGTCCTCAGCTGGTTCAACAATAAGCAACAGACCAATATATGATTATGATGTTTACAAGCACATTTTCGTAAAGTACAAAACCATCCAAGACAGTTAAAGTTAATGCTGTACCGCCTCAAAGATACAGCGGCCTGATAGTAAAACATACCTTCTAGGACTTTCCCTAAGTTTTAACATATTCTGAAGTATGACTTTTGATACCTGAAAAATAACCTAATCTTAATTCACTAAGGGGAGCAAAGAGAAATATGGGTGCTCAAAGAAGTTTGCTTGATGTTAATAGCTGTCTACAAACAGAGCATTTCATTTCCTGCCACTCAAAAACACAAGTGCAAAGCCCAAAAGCTAATATATTAAAGTAGAAACCCCAAGGAGACATAACAAGCCATACCTTGCATCCTTTTATCAGGTGAATAATTAGAAGTTTTCTTATTTGGCCTGAGGCTTAGTACCATATAACCGTCTTCATCTTCCATGGCCCAAAATGATTCTATCTCAAAACTCAAAAAAAAGAAAAAACAAGGATGCAGTTGGCTAGATGTTTAGTGACTTATCTTCAGCGAACTGCTTAGGGCTGAAAAGGAAATTAAGCACCCCTTCTGGCATCTCAACTGTGAAACCACAGGTGACAGTTTTAAAAGTGACCTTTTATAGATGGTAGTTTGATGCCATATAGCGGTGGACCATCCCCGTAATCTAGTACTTCCCTTGGGCCCCAGATTGCGAATGTAAACATAGCCTGCCCTATTCTTTCCAATGGACGGAGTGAAATGGTGTGAACAGCATACCTAATCTAATCCTCTCTCCGTTGAAACATATGAACCAATTCCTGCACACACAAGCTCCTCGAGTGCAGAAAAGCACATATAGACCTGCAGGTCAAGGTACTTGTACAATTCCTGATTTGCATTTTTAAAGGCTGGTGGACTTCTTTTTATAACGTTTTGAAAAATCTCAGGTTTAACTTATTTTGGTCCTCATGACTACAGATAACAGCCTGAACTTAAAACTGAAGCATGTATTTTAAGGTCTCATAAACCAAGCAGTCATCCCATAGTAAAGTCTGACCTTGGCCTGGTCCAGATATAACAGTATAAACCATGATGAACTATGGCTTTTTGGTAAGAGCTACATCTGAACAAGGCTAAGGGTCACCCTTTCTCTTTTAATGGACATCCTTTGGTATCCAGATGCTTACTCTTCACTTTGAACACTAATAGTCTGAACAAGATGAGGTCATTTTTGGAAAAGGCCAGTTTTAGGCTCTGGGCAATGGTCTTCAGGGTTTTTTTTAAACTGTTTTTATAATTTTATAGTATTTTAACTGTTTTATGGAGTCGTCCCTGGCCATGTTGCCGCTTATGTTTCCTGGGGAGCGCACCGGTGCCGCCATTGGGGTGATTATGGGCAATGGACGTAACAGCAGTGGGAGCTTAATGTGTCTGCATAGAAGAAGGAGGGACAGATGGCTGACACCTGTCCCTACTTCTGGTTTTGCTCCCAGCCAAAGGGTGCCAGGGAGTCTCGTCAGTCACCCCTTGGGCCTGACGGTGCTGCTGCTTAATGCCAGGTCGGTCAATAACAAATCTGCCCTCATCCATGACCTGATTGTGGATGAGGGGGCCGACCTAGCCTGCATAACGGAGACCTGGGCGGGAGGGGGGGATGTTGCCCTCTCCCAAGTGTGCCCGCCTGGGTATCTGGTCCAGCACTGCTCACGGCTGGAGGGGAGGGGAGGGGGGGTTGCTTTGGTTTACCGAGCCTCCATCTATCTCACGGGGCTTTCTGTCCCTTCGGGACCAGGGCTGGAGTGCCTCTACTTGGTGTTGGGCGACCGAGACAGATTGGGGATTCTGTTGGTGTACCGTGCACCCTTCTGCCCAACAGTCTCCCTGCCTGAGCTGACAGAGACTGTCTCGGACCTGGTGTTGAGGACCCCCAGGATGTTGGTCCTGAGGGACTTCAATCTCCATGCCGAGGCTAGTCTGACCGGGGCGGCTCAGGACTTCATGACCTCCATGACGGCCATGGGGCTGTCTCAACGTGTCACCGGCCCGACCCATGAACGTGGACACACTCTGGACCTGGTATTCACGACGGGGCAGGAAGAGGGTGGTCTGAGGGTGAGGAATTTATGCTTGACTCCCCTGTCATGGTCAGATCACTTCCTGGTGAGGTTTGTGCTCGAGAGCGACTTCTCCCTCTGTAAGGGTGTGGACCCGATTGTGTGGGTCCACCCCCGGAGCCGGATGGATCCGGAAGGATTCCTGAAGGCCCTGGGGGAATTTCCGGCTGACAAGACTGGTGCTCCTGTCGAGGCTCTGGTCGAACTGTGGAATGGGGAGATGACCAGGGCTGTAGACATGATCGCTCCTAAGCGTCCTCTCCCACCGGGCAGAACCCGCTCTTCCCCTTGGTATACTCCTGAATTGAGGGCGATGAAGCAGGTTGGGAGACGGCTAGAGCGTAGGTGGAGGAAATCACGTGATGAATCTGACCAAACACACTTAAGAGCCCACTATCGGGCCTATGCTGTGGCGGTGAGGGTGGCGAAAAAGAGATTTTTTTCCGCTTCCATTGCCTCTTCACAATGCCGTCCGGCGGAGCTCTTCTGAGTGGTGCAAGGCCTGGTTCGCCCAGGTCCAAAAGAAGATTTGATCCCACCCTCAAAGGCCCGCTGTGATGACTTTGCCAGGCATTTTAGGGAGAAAATCGCTCAGATTTGTCACGAGCTGGATACCACTATTGATTCAGAGCTTTCAAAGGAGACACCAACGCTGCCGTCTGGTCCAGATTTATTGGATGAATTTCAGTTACTGCGGCCCAATGATGTGGACAAGGTGCTTGGGCGAGTACGTCCAACCACTTGCCTTTTGGACCCTTGCCCGTCTTGGTTAATAAATGATTCCAAGCACGGGATTGGAACCTGGATCTTGGAAGTAGTTAATGCTTCTCTGAGGGAGGGTCGGGTGCCTGCCCCTTTAAAGGAGGCGGTAGTCCGACCAGTCCTGAAGAAGGCATCACTGGATCCAGAGATGGCCACCAATTATAGACCAGTGGCCAACATCCCGTTTCTGGGCAAGGTGTTAGAGCGGGTGGTGGCGGGACAACTCCAAGCACTCTCGGATGAAACTGATTATCTGGACCCATTGCAGTCCAGCTTCAGACCCGGGTACAGTACTGAATCTGCCTTGGTCGCCCTGTATGATGACCTGTGCAGGGAGAAGGACAGGGGGAGTGCATCCCTATTGGTTCTCCTGGACCTCTCAGCGGCTTTCGATACCATCGACCATGGTATCCCTCTAGATAGGCTTGCGGGATTGGGGGTTGGAGGCACTGCTTTGCAGTGGTTCCGCTCCTATCTCAATGGCCGGTTCCAGAAGGTGGTGCTGGGGGACTATGGCTCTGCGCCATGGCA
>NW_025335651.1:123398-124027 GCF_004798865.1 Varanus komodoensis
GGGCAAGGGTCCAAAAGGCAAGTGGTTGGACGTACTCGCCCAAGCACTTGCCTTTTGGACCCTTGCCCGTCTTGGTTAATAAATGATTCCAAGCACGGGATTGGAACCTGGATCTTGGAAGTAGTTAATGCTTCTCTGAGGGAGGGTCGGGTGCCTGCCCCTTTAAAGGAGGCGGTAGTCCGACCGGTCCTGAAGAAGGCATCACTGGATCCAGAGATGGCCACCAATTATAGACCAGTGGCCAACATCCCGTTTCTGGGCAAGGTGTTAGAGTGGGTGGTGGCAGGACAACTCCAAGCACTCTTGGATGAAACTGATTATCTGGACCCATTGCAGTCCGGCTTCAGACCTGGGTACGGTACTGAATCTGCCTTAGTCGCCCTGTATGATGACCTGTGCAAGGAGCAGGACAGGGGGAGTGCGTCCCTATTGGTTCTCCTGGACCTCTCAGCGGCTTTCGATACCATTGACCATGGTATCCCTCTAGATAGGCTTGCGGGATTGGGGGTCGGAGGCACTGCTTTGCAGTGGTTCCGCTCCTACCTCAATGGCCGGTCTCAGAAGGTGGTGCTGGGGGACTATGGCTCTGCGCCATGGCAGCTATGCCATGGAGTACCGCAGGGGTCCAG
>NW_025335652.1:0-4239 GCF_004798865.1 Varanus komodoensis
AGCAGTTGCACAAAACACAGTCATTTCAAAAATTACAGAGAACTTACACTCCAGAAGTCTAAGTAAAAGCCAAGAAACTTGCTCAGATCCTTCAAGAACCTGCTGTGCTTTTGCTACACATAAATATATATTGGCAGAAGTCCAGTTCCCTTTCCCAGCAACTGGGCTCATACATGTGTGGGATGGGTAAGGGAGACAAGGGAATAGACTGCAATTTCCCCAGCCCAGTTCCTGCAAACGGATGTATGTGGGGGAAACAGGAGCAACCAGCATTCCAGTTCATAAACAATTTGCACTCATTCTCTAAAGGAAAACAAAGGGAGGTAGTCCAAATGCTGTGAATTTAAGCCCCACAAAATATCCTTGTCCATGACAGCTCCATTTGGCTCTTCCAAGTTCAAGTTCCTGACTTCTTTTTTGCACTTAGTCCACCTCAGTTCTTCTCTCCAATATTATTAATTTATTTTATAGGGCTATCACCTACCTAATTTGCAAAAGAAGTCTCTCTCAGCAGTCACCAGATGACCCAATATGCAATGCATGTCATAAAATAGGGCGTAATAAGCTAGCAAAAATTAACAGTGTAAATCCAAACAGTGAAAGAAAAGAACACCACCATAAAACTTCACAATTGCCTCAACCTTTTGCTCCCAAAGTCACAATAAAAAGCACAACACCAAGATGTAAAATAAGATGTAAAACAGTATAGGACCTTTACATTGTCTTCACATTTAAAAACTTGGCTAAAAAAAGGTATTCCCCTGGTGCATAAAGGATAAGAAGGAGGCACCAGGTTAACTACTTTGTGGAACTGGTTCCAGAGTCATGGTGACACTGCTGAGAAGGCCCTTCTCCTTTTAACCACTCTCATTTCCTGCTGAGGGGGTTCTTTGAGACGGACCTCCAATGATTTTCTACAAGGCTGAGAATGTATATATGGGAAGAGGCTCTCCTTCAGATTCCCTGCCCCCATGCCTTTCAGGGCTTTACATTTCAACTAGGGTTTGGCTACATTTTAGCAAGCTAAAGCCCAGGTAGGGAGTGTTTGACACTGGCCTATAGTTGTTGACATTGTCAGGGTCCAGCATTGATTTCCTGAGAAGTGGTCAAGTTGCAGCCTCTTTTAATAGGTGGGATCCCCCCTCCCCTGCTCCACATTTCAAGGAGGGACTTACAGTGTTCCCTGGTCCACACACCAAGCCCTTCCTTGCCTTGAGTAATACTTCATGATGGGCAAAGTTCAAGAACACAGCTGGTAGACTGCACTGATCCAAAGGCTTGGTCCATATCCTCAGTCCTCAATATTTAAAACTAATCTCACAAATTTGCACCACGTTGTGCTCCAGATGCTTCTGCTAGTGGAAATGCACTAATTTCAGAGTACAATTCAGGATGAATTAGTGATGTTGACATCAGCAAGCTGTGCATATTGCTCACAGTGGCCATCAAAGCTTCCACTCTATCTTCCCCTAGCCCAGTTTGTAAATGATCATGAACCACTTGGAAGAGATCTACTGGACAGCAGTGAGAGGATGCTAACCTTGTGAAAAAGAAACGTTTCTTTGATGCCCTCACCACCAATGCATAGGCTCAATCAGCTCCAAACCATGTCCAGTCTGATTCATAATGGGATTCTCTCCATCTGCAATTTAGCAGGCTTGTCTCCAGTGCTGTCATCTCCTTTTCTAGCATGTACTAAGAAGCTGTCCTGGCTCCACACATCAACTACACTGTTCATCCCCAAATTACATACAGTGACCTGAGCTTTGACAAGAGTGCCAACCAGATCAGAGTGAAATAACCCAGAGCCCTATGGAAACCTTCCAGATCCATGAATCACCATGGGCTGCCTGTCCTGGGCTTAGCTTCTTAGACTCTTTGGTTTTTGCTGTGAACTCATGTGCAAGCTAAAGCTAAGTGCCCCCACCCCAGCATTTGCAAGCTTCATGAGCAGTAAACATGGAAGAGGGTTGGCCATTACATGTGGCCCCTGGTATCCCCACCTGCCGCACTCCTCTCCCATGCCTGCTTCCACTCTTGATAGGAAAGGCTGCCAGTTGTAGAACCAGGGGACCTGCAAGCCTTCACAGATCTCCTCTTAGATAGCCCTCAGATCTCCTCTCTCCTTTTGCAGGATTCAGCCAAGCCAGAGAAGACAGGGTTTGCTAGGTGGTAAAATGCAGGCAGCACTAAGGTGTGATGTGAGTACTAGAGCAAAGGGAAGGACCAGCGTAGGTGAGACAAGTTATGCCGGGACACTTTCTCTTATGTATCTCTTCTTACCTGAACCCCAACTATAACCCTCCCCACTGAGGGATGCTGGGAGGCTACAGTCATGATCTTTTAGAGCATTCAGAAGCAACAGAACCTCCTTGCAAAGCATTCCTTATTGACTGAAACATACAACTTTTCAGAATGAATCTCTCAGCACATGTGGAGTGGTTTGTTGAACCCGGACAAATATTTACCCCCAGGAACTTTTCATCTAAATAACACTGGGTACTATCCCTTCAGGAGGGGCCTCTGCGGTCCGGAAAATAATTCCCCTGCTCAAAAACCCCTCCACTACCTGTACATCTTGGTAATGCTTGGAGACTGCATACCTGTCTTGGGAGTGGAGCCTTGAGCTAAACAGCTATGCTTCCATCATTCAGCATCTTGCAATGGCCCTCATATCCCAGAAACCATCAAGCTCCTCTCCTGCTTTTATTTCGGATTTTGATTCCTCAGGAGACCAGCCAGCAGTCCTTGAGGATGATTTATACGATTACAAATTCAATATAAGACTGTGGCATTTATTCTTATGGTTACCACAATGAAAGCTAGATGGTGATTTCGCCCTATTTAGGAGTGTAGAATGTAAAAGAATTTAAAATTTCTGAAAAGTTTAGGAATGAAACATTTTCTTGGGAGCTGCTCACTTCTCATGGTTGAAAGAAATGTCACATGATCTATGAATTCTGACTATTCCATTCTCCTTGCTAACGGCCCCCTGGTATTAAGCTCAGGTCTCAGCAGAACAATGTACACCTTGGGAAGGAAGGTACAAGCCAACAAGGCAGCACCAGAGGCCAGGATGGAGAAGACCTCCACAACCACCATGTACTTCCCCTTGGTGCTTAAGTATGTGGGCACAAAGGACACCCACTTACTGCAGAAGACCAACATGCTGAAGGTGATCAGCTTGGCTTCATTGAACGTATCGGGCAACTTCCTGGCTAGGAAAACCGCAGTGAAGCTGATGATGGTCAGAAAGCCCATGTAGCCCAGGACAAGGTAGAACATGAGGTTTGAGCCTTCATTGCACTGAGCAATAATTACATCAGTATGGGAGTACTTGTCCAAATCTGGGAATGGAGGAGAAGTTGCCAGCCACACCACGCAGATGCCGGTTTCAATCAGAGATGAGGGTACGATGACCAAGACTGCTAATCTCCTCCCCACCCATTTCCTCATGCTGATTCCAGGCTTTGTGGCCATGAAAACCAACACCACCATGATGGTCTTTGCTAACACACAGGATACAGCGATGGAGAAGATGATGCCAAAGACGGTTTGCCTCAGCAGGCAGGTCACCTTGCCAGGGCTCTCAATGAACAAGAAGGAGCAGAGGAAGCAGAGCAGCAGGGAGGAGAGAAGGGCACACGTGATGCTCCAGTTGTTGGCTTTGACGATGGGAGTGTTGCGGTGCTGAAGGAAGATGCACATCATGGCAACTGTGATCATGGCTCCCAAGGGTTCATGGAAGGAAAGGTAGATTAGGACTTTGGGAATACACTGGACCTGATTCTCATTGGGATGCTGATCTTCGGGGCACATCTCATACACATCTGCATCTGAAGGTAATGCACAAGGATTTCACATTTTTTTGAATGCAACTATTTCCTGTGTTTTACTAGAAGTTTTATCTGACATATCTTTCTTCAGACCCACTGGCAGCATTTTCTCTTCTTTGCACATTCTTTTCCACCCAACTATCAAGCGCAGTCAGATATTTATGCTCAAAGTAAAATGGAAGGCAGTCACGTGCAGACAAAGCATCTGTGTGATTCTCAAAGTTATTCTGGATTTCTTCACTCACCAATTTGGATGGAAAAACTTCTTGGAGAGCATTGAAAGCAATCATAGCAACACATTTGCTTCCCCTGCTGGATGAACCTGCTCTGTCTAGGGTGGCAGCTCTTTACACAGGTGGACCTGGGCAGCACCTAATGAGAACCACACGGAAGGGCATTAGTA